>NW_026683463.1:30541-50000 GCF_030247195.1 Topomyia yanbarensis | reverse complement strand
CGTCATCTGCCAGCCACTACCTTTCAAATAATACCCATATTGAAAGTATTTTCCAGTGTTTTGTGCTAACCAGAAGCCACCATCTTGAATTTCAAAATGGCCTATCTTCAGCAGCTTTTGAGATATAAAAATTACATTTTTGTCAAAGGAATTTTAACGAAATATTCATACCAAAAAAAAATCACCATAATCCCTATCCAAATTGGATAATCCAATAAAATATATCTCATCAATATCGGTGATTTTGTGAAAAATTCGAGGATCACTTGACATGGCTTAACTCAGGATCAAACGAAGGAGGTTGAATATCAACTGCGACTCATTTGAAAGCGACGGTGAATGAAGAGCCATGAACTGAATATCAGTACAATAGCTACCGATGTGTTAAATGAATATGGATCTTGCCATAGCCAACTAATTGGCTGCGTCCATCCAGTTTCGATTGAATGAACTAAAATTTACAGTATGCTGTTTTACTGTACAAGAAACGCGAAATGGCTGGTCTGAACAAACAGATTGCTTCCAGAATGGACTCACTCCAGAACGAAAACTTCGGTCGAGTTGTCCAAAATTGGGATGACCGCTCAAGACTAGGCTCAAGGTAGCTAAAAGTAGAAATTTATAAAATCAAGCAGGGTCAGTCTTTGGTTCTCTTCTCTTTTTCTTTTTTTCTCAACGTTCTCCCAAGCGTTTTATGCGGAAAGTTTTGATTTACTGTTTTCAATTTAAATAAAACTGCAGCTGTGGCTCATCAGATGCTCTTACATACATCTTAAATACGTAATAAAATTTTTCTGTGCAAAGTTTCTCATAATTTGTTGTGAAAGTGGTACATTTCATATTCATCATTATTTTAGTAAGAAAATCAAATCCAATAAATTGAACATTAATAATCTAGTGTAGATCATCGTTAACAGATATTCGAAACATTTTTAGTATCTCTCATAATATAACTCAGATTGTTATTTCGAGTATGTCCCAAATCAAATCTAAATTATAGTAAAATTGTTCGTAAGTAATTAAAATAACTGCTTTCTTTTAAACTTGTATTTTTTGTGTGTTCCACGACCAGTAACCCAATATCAATCATTTCCCTTCCGCATTGACGTATTAATCCATCACATACATTATTAACGAGTCAACTTTCCTCAAATTTAGAAGCCGTTGTGATTGAAACGTCTCATATCCAATCATTACTCAAGCTGACACAAACTAATGATGTTTACTTTCAACAGAGCCGCGCCACGAACTTTGATCGCAGCCAGCCATGACCGAAAATGCCCTCGGGATTGCTCGACGCTGGGTGGGCGATCTTAAAAGCGTACTGTTTCGAACGCGAATGTACAACTGTACTGTTTCCACCAGAAGACACACATGGCCGACTGTGATTTGCCCCTTCGGAGGGTTTGTACGGTTCAGCCAGCAGTCACTGCACAAATAGTGATTTATGGTAGGGAATTATTATGTTTATTTTGTTGGCCTCAATTAATCCTTAATGAGGGGGGGGGGGGTGCGGACCCAATCTGGTCACTCGTATGACCCCAACCCCTACGGGTCATCGTGTTGTAGTTGTTTTCGTAGTCGTCGTTATTGTCGCCCACGGTGACAAATTGGACCGCGCGCGAGGGTAAATATTTATCTCTCCGGTTGAACACCGTGCGTCTCCATTAGACAGCACATAAAATGGGCTGTGTGTGTGGTGGGAAAAATAGCGGAAAAATTATCCTGCAATCACAGGCACTGCAGAACATTAATAATTCAACGATAGCTATGGGAACGACGACAGAGGAAAACAATATTTTAATTTGGCTCCCGGTTCCCGGGTGCAACGAGTTCAGCCAGCAAGCTCTTTTTGTGCAGCCGCGGGAAACATTAAAAGAAAAATGTTCATAATGTTGCACCCCCTTTGAGGCTTCGAGGCTCGAGTCGAGTGCGAGATGCGGTGACGAACGGCCGCAGCGGCAGCGGCGGTGGATGCGGCGGTGGAAAGAACAAAGTAATCAAGGAACACTAATGCTCTCTGGCCGGCTTTCGCGAGGTAATGAATAATTTATGACGAGGTGAGTTTTATGATTTGTCTGTAATTTTTCTTACTTTCTAGAGTGTACTAACGTTTCGCTCAGTGCCTTTTGATTGTTTTTCATTCCCAGGGAGTTTATAATTGAGGTTCTCGGTTGTTTTCTATCCGTTCCTTGAGGACATAATTGGGAGCTCTTACCGTATTTTGTATTTAATGTTAAGACCATCAGCATAGCCGCAAATGATGGTGTTGCTTTCATGATTAATTACCATTTTTCTTAAAGACATAACTATTTTAATACATCTAGTTATGTCGCCAGGAACTTCAACGCACGGTATGACACAGGCTAATATAAATGAAAGTGAACTGATAACCATTAGCGTGCGCAAGGGGGGCCAGGGGGGGGGGGGGGCTATAGCCCCCCTAATGCTCTAGAATTTAAAAAAAATTGATAAGTATTATTATGTTGAGAACATATGAGAAACATATCAAACTTACTGCATATCTCATTTTGTTTAAGAAAGCCATGTTATCTTAGTTGGCACAAGTTCGTTGAAATCAGGAATCTCTATTGATAACAAGATAAGGCGGAGGGCGAGAGGAAGTGGTAACTGAAGCAAAGATTCGGTTACCGACTTAAAAATACAAGACTAATGGTAATCAATTTCAGTTTTTGCTATGACTAAAAATTATAAACATTTTATTGCAAATGATTAATGCAGTCGGTAAAGGCATATATGGCGATTCCAGGAGATATTACATGGAAAGCGAGAACAAGAGAAACTTTCAGCTTTTTTTTAAAACTGAACAATAATATAATCTTAGAAAAACTTTTGGAACTAAATAAATGTTATTTCTTTGGATAACAACTTATTCTACTTCTTTTTCATGCTAACTAGGTTATATTAGCTAGAAATTACTAAGTAGGAAAAGGTATAAAAAATTAGTTATGAAAGGATTTGGAATATGCAGATAAGAAAGCTGTCGGTTCTCATGGTAAAGAACGGGACGACTTTGCTGTTGTCGTGAAACATGGTAGATTTGAGCAATTCGTAGTAACTCTGCCTAAGCACGACTCCTACCAGCAGAAAATAGAAATTGTCTGGAAGATTTTAAGCCTGTTCCTACCCAAGACAAAAAAGTTGAAATTTTATAGCACGCTACAAGTGTAATCTTAGTTTAATAGTGAATACCAAAAAATATATGTTTAAATTTCTTATTTCTTGGAAGGCTTGAGATATATATTCCGCCTTTAGGACAAAAAGTTTTGGGGAACGATCGTCAAGAGATTGCCTGATCACAACGTAGCAGCAAGTTCATAAGGCGATCAGTTCAGCAGTCACATGACTATCGGAAAACACACGAGGAAACTGGTTGGATGTGGATTGCCAACGAGCAACAAATGAGAAAAATCAGACTAGGAGCTTATTGTCGCACTGGTTATATGTTAGAACAGTGTAGTAAGCTGAAAGCCGCTGAAAAGGACGATCATGACAAGGACGCATAAGGTTTGTTAATTATGGACTAACATGTTAGAGACAGTTTGAAATGTGTGGGACAGTTTTGGGCATGTAGCGCGCAGGAGAGAGACTCGTTAAAGTGATCAGTAGACAACCTGTAAGGCGTCGTCAACTTTTGGGGAAAGCTTTGCTCTCACTGGAGGTATGCAATCGAACAAAATATGAGTGTGGAGCGTAACTGGAAAGTGGCTCCTTGGAAATCTCTAATGCATGCATGGTTCGCATCAAATACCCAATCGCTATAAATAGCACTGGTTCACGAAAAAAATTTATTATGTTTTCTATATGTATTTTGGACAAGTGTTTTTGAATGTTTTCCTACAGAAATAAAAGTTTCTATTTTCTACATGATTCTCGAATTGCTCTGAAGTTTTTGTTTGTCATCATTTTGCTTATAAATTTATTAGAGATTCACCCAATACAATAAATAGAGATTTTTTAAAAATTGAAAAAGTAATTTTAGGTGAAAATCTAGGCCATTCACATACCTAAAAATAGATATCATAAAATAAAGCTAAAAAAATTTAAAAATAAAATAAAAATTATTTTTTAAACTTAAAGCCATAATCCATTACCAAATCCTGGCGAAATAGAAATAGAAATAATATATTTCGTAAATATTTTGATCTGATTACTTAAATTTTGTTTTTTTTATCTCACAATAAATTTTGTATAAATTTTTCCACCTTTCGAGCACGGTTCATAGTACTTTTTTATTGATTTTATTTGTTTGTTTTTTGGTCAGTTGTAAAACTTTTCATTGAAACATTCTTGAGTTTTGGATGTTCAAGAAAAATTTAATTGGTATTAAAACAAGGTGCAGGTGTCCTATTAAAATTGAAATAGCTCGTACGTTGAGATCCACTATGTTTTTTTAACAAAACTTTCCCAACATACATTCAAAAAATTTAAAAAAGATCTAAGTTAGAAACATTTGAAACTCTATGAATGTAGAATCGCAATTTGATTACAATGTGCAAAAATTTTGAAAACAGTTAATGTTTTCATAAATTCTCACGCGATGAAAGAAAGAAGGAATTTATTCTGCGCAAAAGAAATGAAAACCCGAGTATGATGATGAACAATGACCAAATATTTATATGTGCAGTACAACAGATTTCACGTTAAGTTTGTCTGCTGTCCTGAAGGTGCCATTGTGTTGTCGTTTTCTTCAAATATAGGGCTATCAAACAATCGAGCTGGCCGTAAAGCAAAACGTTATGGTCAAAATCGCGGGTCAGAGAGATGTATGATCAGGATCTGAACAAATTCATTCGATTAAAATTCCTTAAAATGGTCTTGTGCCAAATTAAGTCTCCCCGGGTCCCTACCAAATTTGTTCCAGATTTGGCGAGTAGCCACTTCAGTAAGAATACGCAATAGCAGTACCGGGATAATGATGTCAACGTTATTGAGAATAGGAACTCCCCAAACTGCCCGGAATTCCACACGACACACTCTATAAATATAAAGAATGGAAACATGGCTAAGGATGCTATTTCAATGACCAGATACTGGAAAAAAGCAGCCAGAGGTGTTGACCAGCAGCTTGTGCAGAAATCAGAGACAGGTATCATGCCCAAAGTTTAAATTTTCATTCGAGACGAATAAAAACCGCAAAACCCCATAATTCACAGTGGTCATAAATATGTGAAATGCAAATATCGTTACTAAACTTGGTTTCTTTAGTAAATTTTACGTCGCTGAATCCGAATTTCACAAATTAATTGTATCCAACTAACAGTGTGATATGACTTTTCTTATTACACTTATCATCGTTAATTACCATTATTTTATGCTCTCACATCTTTTAGAGTATCAAATAGTACATGTTTTGATGTGCTTGCAAAAAACCATGATTTTTCATTCAAAATTCTCGAAACTGCAGCTTTTGTGCTTGAATAGCAATATTTTGATATCGTTTCTAGTGAACATCATATCTTGTGAACCAAATTACAGGCCAACCTTAAATTTTGGAATGTTGTTCGTAATTATAATAGCAAACTCAAACAAAATTTCAAATTAATTGTGAATGTTTCCCTAAATTTTTTTAAGAACACAGTATTTTGGCCACCGTAAACATAAAGCTTTTCGCATAAATAATACCCTCATTATGGTACCAATAATTTTAAAACAGAGCAACAGTTCATGACTTCAAATTTATTTGTGAATTGGAACTACGGTTATGGTATGAATCGAAACGGGCTTTCTCAAAAAATCCGTATTCGAGATCATCGTTGTGGTACGAAGTAGAGTGAGCTGTACATCGAATATTCCATTCCGACATGTGTTTCAAAAAGTAGTGTCCAATAAATTAATATAACTCAAGCCGAAATTTTGTGAAAATAATAATTAAGCTACATAATTTCAAGGTCTGCAGTGACAATAAATAATATAATTTTAAGATGCGAAAACTTTTTGTTTTGCATTAACTCGTCAAACATGTACAACATCTTAGATTCTCCAGGCATTCTGGGCGTAGACTTGGGCAGCTGAAGCCTAGTTTAAGTGGAACTAAATAGTCTAAAGACCATTTTAAAGAAAAATTCGTGAGGGATATCAAGGGAAAAGCCAAATTTAAAGTTTTCAGTTAAATTGTTCGAATACATATACAAACATACTCATCTTTCTGCACTCCATGTTCACCAAAACCCGATAATTATCGATCAATATACAGCTATTAGTAGCGTTGCCTGATAAAAATACCAATATTGATAACTACAGTTCGACAAAAAAAAATTGACGAGCAATCAATTATCAATATTATTTAACTTATCGGTAAATAACGAACCACCCTATGAATTCATCTATATACTAAAAAATCAGTTCATTATTGGCAAAATTATAATTGAAGCAATAAAAAATATATCCATAATCATATAATTGCGAGATAAAAACACGCTTTTGCAGATTTTTTTGTGTTATTGTACTATGAAGGGACCACTGTGCAATGTATCTTTAAACTGCAATAAATACGCATTATTTTTTTCTAATAACGTTTTATGCTAAAGCATACTTCCAATTGAAAGCGTCAAATTAGCTTTGCTTATTGCAGGATACATAAGGCAAATGTTATAAAAAATATTTAAAAATTCCATGCATCAATAGTTTACGAGAGTTATGTGGGACTGAAAAATGGTCAATTTTATTAACTTCAAAAAATCAAATTGCACAAAACGTGAGAATTGATTTGCGTCAAAGACCACGAGAATTTTTTGTCGAGAAAGTTGAAAATGATTAACATTAATTTTTAAGACTACTTAAAATGGGATAATAGTAAGATAGAGAAATACATTATCTTTTATGAAAAACCAGTTTCTACATCTAAGAAATAAATGAAACAACGCGAATTCCATTAACAAAATAAAATAACTGTTTTACAATCGAAGCTTTACCAGAAATCTAACTGATAATAAAGGCTTAACATAACTGAAAGTTTTTAAGCCGTTAGCCCCCCAAACCCCCCCCCCAATGGTAAAGGCTGCGCACGCCTATGCTGATAACTTGTAACGATGTTGCAGATAGAGCCTGTTGAATCGTAGAAGTTGCTCGATCACGCTAATGTTTAAAGCAGCAATATTTAGCCCTGTTGTGACGGCAGCGCAATATGCGGCTAATAGTCGAACTATTGCACATCTTAGTCGCGAGAAAAAAATGCATCAGCTGGTACTCATGGTCAAATTTTAAAAAAACCTTTGGACATGATGAGTCCGCGAATTGATGTTGGTGGGAATGCGGATAGTTGATGGGTGAAATGGGAAAAGATTTCTATGGGCTGAATAGCTATTCTTTCTCGATTCGTTCGGTCTACCAGTAAGACGGCTTTAAGCTGCGGAAAAAAGTGAATATAGGAGAAGCTAGCAGTTAGGTTTATCGGAAAACCGATCGATTTCGTTATGTAAGTTTAGTAAAAAAAAACAAGATTGTTTTAAGTTTAATATTTTGAAAATTATAGATCGAGAAAAAGTGTAAAAAAAGTGGAAGTTGACAGGCCCATGTGTGGGATAGTGTAGTTCCTTTTGTAAGTCGGTAAAATGCCTATAACAGTGTAAATCTCTAAACAAGTCTTTCATATAGAGAGAACATTTGATAAAGGGTTTTCTACAAAAAAATTGCCATTTGAAGTTTGTCCAAATTTTATTCCGCATGCGTTATATCTCTATTATTCTTCAATCAATTTTTTTAAGTATCTTGTTAAACGTGGTTAATTCTCAACAATAAATTGAAATGTTTTTTTCACACTATAAATAGTAAATTAAATTATAATTTATTCCTAATTGGAGTTGCTTGCTATTTAATGAATAAATATGGAACCTAAGCATTTCGATATATTCTCCCTCATATTTTCCCATAGTTTCAATGTCTAAAAACTTTAAGCGAAGTGGGCGGGAGTCGGAAATTGTCAAAATGATGTGAAATTCGGCATCTGAGCTTACTTTAACATTTATCATAATATGAAGGGGTACTCTGCGATTTAAAAAAAAAAATGCAGTACCCTAATGCATACAAATACAGTTTACTTCATAATGACAATACGAACTATCCATTTCTCTGAAAACGACACTAGAATCACAAAAAAAAACTTTAATAATGTTTACTACTTTGGTCAATCTAAACAAAAAATCAAGGAAACTTAATATTCGGAAATATTTTCAAGCAGAAATAAGATTTCAATTACAGACACTTTATACACAGTCTAGCGAAGTGCAGCCAAACGAGCATGAAGGTACTGTGACGGGAAGCAAAAGGGGAAGCCCATACAAAGCTTATGGGATCTTCCGTGATGCCAGTGAATATTCATGGTTGCTAGTTTTACTGATTTTGTCTCCGCAAGACTGTGTATAAAGTGTCTGTAATATCAATACTCTTGTTTCCTCGATGTTCGGTTTCTCGTGGCCCGGAGTGACAGTTCCATTCTGGATCGCTATAATATTCACATTCATCGAGTTTGTTTGTCCCTCCCAGGTAGAAACCAGGCATGGGAAAATTCTATCATTCGTTTGATCGCATCTGGTAGCCATTCATCCTTGGTTCAGTTGCACACAATCAGCAAAGTGAACATGGAGCAACGAACCACGATTGAATGCGATGAATCTGTCGGAATTTCGGATCAAATGACGCATTCAAATTTTTAGAATTTACCCCTTGGCCGTATAACGCCTCGTACACTATTTGTTGATGTTATAACCTCAAATTTCTTGTGCGTCAATATATCCTAATAATGCGCCATTATTCCAATAATATTCCAATCTGGTTAACTTACATCCAAACATCTTTCGTGCAAAAACCCATCTGATGGAAAACTGAATGTCGAACAAGATTCGTCATCCTGTCATTCCTGGCGTCAAGAATTTAACAAGGACTACCGCGTCTACATGCCTGCCCGCAAAGTACAGATCGACGGTGTGATCATCGATTCGATAGTCCTCATTCATCTGAGACTAAATTTGGCGATTTATTATAACCACGACGTCGCGTTTCGCCGGAAAGATGTTTTTCACCAGCATGCTCTCGTATTTCTCCAGAAATGAGAAGATGTCTTAAATGCCGGATCGGGTATATCCGGAGGACATAAAATATATCACGATGTCCAACGTTTTTGCTTCGGAGTGGAACCGGCAGTACGAACAAGCCATAGAACGTAGTTGCTTCACTGTTTTCGCCATGACTGCTGCAAATCAAGTGAAAACGCTGTCACTTTTTTTCTGCACACAACAGGGTTGCTGCGATTGGCGATGCATAGGTGGATTCGCCATCAGATAACAGGGTAAGGGCAGCACGAATAGGTTCTTTTTTTTAGTTTTTGCAACAAATTTGTTCATGTTTGTCAGTTCATTTCACTGTTCTTCTGTTCTGATCAACCGCTTTTCTGTTCTTCTATTTCACCTCCAAAGTAACAATTGAAGATTTATAGCACACTACAGGTACAATCTAAGTTTTCAAAGCTGCTCCAAGAGTTCCACAAAACTACAATTGCTACTTGGGATTATTTCAATTTTCTGTTCTACTGTAACTTCGTTATTTTCCTTTCTTAAACAATTCACCGATGTGCGCCAGCCTGAAACAAACATCCAACCAAATAAATACTGTTATAAATTATGCTATTTCCGAACACAAATAATTCCCCTTGAAACAGTTTCATTACGAATCGGGCATCCACTCACCTGATCCATCCGTCCGTCCCTCTCCAGAGTGTAGGATACTATACCGGATGTCCGTACATTTACTCGTCCGCATTCTACAGGTAAAGATAAATCTTCTTTCCTTGCCATTCGTTTCCGAGTCCGTCCGAGGTTGAGATTTGCGAAATTAATTGCTCACCTGAACCGCTGCTGCTATAGCCCAAGGACAAGGGGGAAGCTGAGGTAGACAATATTTATTAGAACGAAGGATTCATTGCTCGTTTGTTATTGTGAGTAATAATTATTACAACACACCCACATTCACACACACACACTCGGCACAGCAGGAATTAATTGATATCTATGTTGCCGAAGTAGCAAAATGGGAAGAAACTTCTTCTACGGTTGGGAAGCTGCCGGAGCACCTGATGCTCGTTTGTTCCGCAGAACTAGCGAAGAATCTTGATTCCATCGGATGCGATTTATGTCAGTTTCTATACAGCACAGGGAGCGTCAAGTCAAGCGACATGTGAAGTCTGCCGAGCGGGGATCCTGTAATGAAACGACCATCCGTCTCCAAAACGGTTCAGTGCTGAAGGCAGCCAGTGTCAGGTTTACAACACGGGTTTGGGCTTGGGATATTCATAACCCGAGCGTCGCCCCAGAACGAAACAATGATGGAGAACTACAACTGCAACAATGGCATTTCATTTTCTGTTGCAATATGGTGGTTGAAGGTTGATGATTTATTCACACATTCGGTTCGGCTTGCTGGGATCGGATCGGTAACGAGCGATGGCAGTGACACACGTCTCAGTGTGCGGCGGCGGCGGCGGTGGGGTTTTCGGGTCTCTAATTGTCAAGCTGTCAGGAGATTCTGCCTTACCACCCTCTTTTTCCGTGTGGTTTTGCAGAAGCTGTGTGTATATGGTTTATTGGGTGCGTTCAGCTAAATGGGGGACATTGAAACATAGCTGGAATCATTCCGCTCAACGACTGTGCAACATGAAAACTAATATCCGGGCTAGCCATATAAATCTTTCAGACTTCATCACGTTTATCGTGTAGTTTATTATATTGAGTTGGGAGTCTAACGTACGTAGTCAAAGCGGCAGCATCGTCCTTTTGAATCTCTTAATATTATTGTTATTACTATAACATTTCACTAATATTACAATGAGGATCGAAAGCCTACTAATATATTATACAAAGAATCGTAATTTTTTTTAATTACGAATTAAAACATCCAAAGTAAGTCGCGGACTAATGTGAAGAAAGCCAAGCGTTAGAAGAATTTTCGGTCCTGTTTGCACATATTTGCACCGCTTGCTTAGATTGTGAACGGTACTTAACCGTCGTTTGTATTCATCCCATTTATCACATGTTTTTCGAGGTGAGTTACGCGAGGATTACTAGGATTCAAAGATGGTTGGTCTGAAGTCAACATAAAATTGAATCACAAAAGCATAATCCGGCGGATTATATGCTTCTTACAGAAATTAAAACAGGTGCTGTCGAGCAGAAAAATGCGAATTCTTATTGTTATCGTTCTTTTTACTCACACAAATAACTCCTTAAAGAGGAATGGAATGTAATACTATGCTGCCCTTAGCGAAGCATTTTTCTGTTCGTTGTTTCGTTACCAGGATTGTGCAGTGTGACCGGCTATGATAAAGTGATGGTGTTAGAACAATAATAATTCAAACAAAAAAAAATCAATATCGCTGAAGTACTCACGATAAAACGATAAAACGATAAAACGATAAAACGATAAAACGAAAAAAAAAGGATAAAACGATAAAACGATAAAACGATAAAACGATAAAACGAAAAAAAAAAGGATAAAACGATAAAACGATAAAACGATAAAACGATAAAACGATAAAACGATAAAACGATAAAACGATAAAACGATAAAACTATAAAACGATAAAACGAAAAAAAAGGATAAAACGATAAAACGATAAAACGATAAAACGATAAAACGATAAAACGATAAAACGATAAAACGATAAAACGATAAAACGATAAAACGATAAAACGATAAAACGATAAAACGATAAAACGATAAAACGATAAAACGATAAAACGATACAACGATAAAACGATAAAACGATAAAACGATAAAACGATAAAACGATAAAACGATAAAACGATAAAACGATAAAACGATAAAACGATAAAACGATAAAACGATAAAACGATAAAACGATAAAACGATAAAACGATAAAACGATAAAACGATAAAACGATAAAACGATAAAACGATAAAACGATAAAACGATAAAACGATAAAACGATAAAACGATAAAACGATAAAACGATAAAACGATAAAACGATAAAACGATAAAACGATAAAACGATAAAACGATAAAACGATAAAACGATAAAACGATAAAACGATAAAACGATAAAACGATAAAACGATAAAACGATAAAACGATAAAACGATAAAACGATAAAACGATAAAACGATAAAACGATAAAACGATAAAACGATAAAACGATAAAACGATAAAACGATAAAACGATAAAACGATAAAACGATAAAACGATAAAACGATAAAACGATAAAACGATAAAACGATAAAACGATAAAACGATAAAACGATAAAACGATAAAACGATAAAACGATAAAACGATAAAACGATAAAACGATAAAACGATAAAACGATAAAACGATAAAACGATAAAACGATAAAACGATAAAACGATAAAACGATAAAACGATAAAACGATAAAACGATAAAACGATAAAACGATAAAACGATAAAACGATAAAACGATAAAACGATAAAACGATAAAACGATAAAACGATAAAACGATAAAACGATAAAACGATAAAACGATAAAACGATAAAACGATAAAACGATAAAACGATAAAACGATAAAACGATAAAACGATAAAACGATAAAACGATAAAACGATAAAACGATAAAACGATAAAACGATAAAACGATAAAACGATAAAACGATAAAACGATAAAACGATAAAACGATAAAACGATAAAACGATAAAACGATAAAACGATAAAACGATAAAACGATAAAACGATAAAACGATAAAACGATAAAACGATAAAACGATAAAACGATAAAACGATAAAACGATAAAACGATAAAACGATAAAACGATAAAACGATAAAACGATAAAACGATAAAACGATAAAACGATAAAACGATAAAACGATAAAACGATAAAACGATAAAACGATAAAACGATAAAACGATAAAACGATAAAACGATAAAACGATAAAACGATAAAACGATAAAACGATAAAACGATAAAACGATAAAACGATAAAACGATAAAACGATAAAACGATAAAACGATAAAACGATAAAACGATAAAACGATAAAACGATAAAACGATAAAACGATAAAACGATAAAACGATAAAACGATAAAACGATAAAACGATAAAACGATAAAACGATAAAACGATAAAACGATAAAACGATAAAACGATAAAACGATAAAACGATAAAACGATAAAACGATAAAACGATAAAACGATAAAACGATAAAACGATAAAACGATAAAACGATAAAACGATAAAACGATAAAACGATAAAACGATAAAACGATAAAACGATAAAACGATAAAACGATAAAACGATAAAACGATAAAACGATAAAACGATAAAACGATAAAACGATAAAACGATAAAACGATAAAACGATAAAACGATAAAACGATAAAACGATAAAACGATAAAACGATAAAACGATAAAACGATAAAACGATAAAACGATAAAACGATAAAACGATAAAACGATAAAACGATAAAACGATAAAACGATAAAAAAACATTCAATTTTACACAAGCATGAAACGTAGGAAAGAGAGAGAGGAAAAGAGAAAAAAAATGAAAGGAGGAAACGAGGAAAAGAGGGAAGAAGAGGAACACAGGAAAATACGAAAGGACGAAAAGACGAAAAAATGGGAAAATTGGAAAATTGGAAAATTGGAAAATTGGAAAATTGGAAAATTGGAAAATTGGAAAATTGGAAAATTGGAAAATTGGAAAATTGGAAAATTGGAAAATTGGAAAATTGGAAAATTGGAAAATTGGAAAATTGGAAAATTGGAAAATTGGAAAATTGGAAAATTGGAAAATTGGAAAATTGGAAAATTGGAAAATTGGAAAATTGGAAAATTGGAAAATTGGAAAATTGGAAAATTGGAAAATTGGAAAATTGGAAAATTGGAAAATTGGAAAATTGGAAAATTGGAAAATTGGAAAATTGGAAAATTGGAAAATTGGAAAATTGGAAAATTGGAAAATTGGAAAATTGGAAAATTGGAAAATTGGAAAATTGGAAAATTGGAAAATTGGAAAATTGGAAAATTGGAAAATTGGAAAATTGGAAAATTGGAAAATTGGAAAATTGGAAAATTGGAAAATTGGAAAATTGGAAAATTGGAAAATTGGAAAATTGGAAAATTGGAAAATTGGAAAATTGGAAAATTGGAAAATTGGAAAATTGGAAAATTGGAAAATTGGAAAATTGGAAAATTGGAAAATTGGAAAATTGGAAAATTGGAAAATTGGAAAATTGGAAAATTGGAAAATTGGAAAATTGGAAAATTGGAAAATTGGAAAATTGGAAAATTGGAAAATTGGAAAATTGGAAAATTGGAAAATTGGAAAATTGGAAAATTGGAAAATTGGAAAATTGGAAAATTGGAAAATTGGAAAATTGGAAAATTGGAAAATTGGAAAATTGGAAAATTGGAAAATTGGAAAATTGGAAAATTGGAAAATTGGAAAATTGGAAAATTGGAAAATTGGAAAATTGGAAAATTGGAAAATTGGAAAATTGGAAAATTGGAAAATTGGAAAATTGGAAAATTGGAAAATTGGAAAATTGGAAAATTGGAAAATTGGAAAATTGGAAAATTGGAAAATTGGAAAATTGGAAAATTGGAAAATTGGAAAATTGGAAAATTGGAAAATTGGAAAATTGGAAAATTGGAAAATTGGAAAATTGGAAAATTGGAAAATTGGAAAATTGGAAAATTGGAAAATTGGAAAATTGGAAAATTGGAAAATTGGAAAATTGGAAAATTGGAAAATTGGAAAATTGGAAAATTGGAAAATTGGAAAATTGGAAAATTGGAAAATTGGAAAATTGGAAAATTGGAAAATTGGAAAATTGGAAAATTGGAAAATTGGAAAATTGGAAAATTGGAAAATTGGAAAATTGGAAAATTGGAAAATTGGAAAATTGGAAAATTGGAAAATTGGAAAATTGGAAAATTGGAAAATTGGAAAATTGGAAAATTGGAAAATTGGAAAATTGGAAAATTGGAAAATTGGAAAATTGGAAAATTGGAAAATTGGAAAATTGGAAAATTGGAAAATTGGAAAATTGGAAAATTGGAAAATTGGAAAACTGGAAAATTGAAAAATTGGAAAATTGGAAAATTGGAAAATTGGAAAATTGGAAAATTGGAAAATTGGAAAATTGGAAAATTGGAAAATTGGAAAATTGGAAAATTGGAAAATTGGAAAATTGGAAAATTGGAAAATTGGAAAATTGGAAAATTGGAAAATTGAAAATTGAAAATTGGAAAATTGGAAAATTGGAAAATTGGAAAATTGGAAAATTGGAAAATTGGAAAATTGGAAAATTGGAAAATTGGAAAATTGGAAAATTGGAAAATTGGAAAATTGGAAAATTGGAAAATTGGAAAATTGGAAAATTGGAAAATTGGAAAATTGGAAAATTGGAAAATTGGAAAATTGGAAAATTGGAAAATTGGAAAATTGGAAAATTGGAAAATTGGAAAATTGGAAAATTGGAAAATGGAAAATTGGAAAATTGGAAAATTGGAAAATTGGAAAATTGGAAAATTGAAAATTGGAAAATTGGAAAATTGGAAATTGGAAAATTGGAAAATTGGAAAATTGGAAAATTGGAAAATTGGAAAATTGGAAAATTGGAAAATTGGAAAATTGGAAAATTGGAAAATTGGAAAATTGGAAAATTGGAAAATTGGAAAATTGGAAAATTGGAAAATTGGAAAATTGGAAAATTGGAAAATTGGAAAATTGGAAAATTGGAAAATTGGAAAATTGGAAAATTGGAAAATTGGAAAATTGGAAAATTGGAAAATTGGAAAATTGGAAAATTGGAAAATTGGAAAATTGGAAAATTGGAAAATTGGAAAATTGGAAAATTGGAAAATTGGAAAATTGGAAAATTGGAAAATTGGAAAATTGGAAAATTGGAAAATTGGAAATTGGAAATTGGAAAATTGGAAAATTGGAAAATTGGAAAACTGGAAAATTGGAAAATTGGAAAATTGGAAAATTGGAAAATTGGAAAATTGGAAAATTGGAAAATTGGAAAATTGGAAAATTGGAAAATTGGAAAATTGGAAAATTGGAAAATTGGAAAATTGGAAAATTGGAAAATTGGAAAATTGGAAAATTGGAAAATTGGAAAATTGGAAAATAGGAAAGATGGAAAATTGGAAAATTGGAAAATCGGAAATTGGAAAATCGGAAAATTGGAAAATTGGAAAATTGGAAAATTGGAAAATTGGAAAATTGGAAAATTGGAAAATTGGAAAATTGGAAAATTGGAAAATTGGAAAATTGGAAAATTGGAAAATTGGAAAATTGGAAAATTGGAAAATTGGAAAATTGGAAAATTGGAAAATTGGAAAATTGGAAAATTGGAAAATTGGAAAATTGGAAAATTGGAAAATTGGAAAATTGGAAAATTGGAAAATTGGAAAATTGGAAAATTGGAAAATTGGAAAATTGGAAAATTGGAAAATTGGAAAATTGGAAAATTGGAAAATTGGAAAATTGGAAAATTGGAAAATTGGAAAATTGGAAAATTGGAAAATTGGAAAATTGGAAAATTGGAAAATTGGAAAATTGGAAAATTGGAAAATTGGAAAATTGGAAAATTGGAAAATTGGAAAATTGGAAAATTGGAAAATTGGAAAATTGGAAAATTGGAAAATTGGAAAATTGGAAAATTGGAAAATTGGAAAATTGGAAAATTGGAAAATTGGAAAATTGGAAAATTGGAAAATTGGAAAATTGGAAAATTGGAAAATTGGAAAATTGGAAAATTGGAAAATTGGAAAATTGGAAAATTGGAAAATTGGAAAATTGGAAAATTGGAAAATTGGAAAATTGGAAAATTGGAAAATTGGAAAATTGGAAAATTGGAAAATTGGAAAATTGGAAAATTGGAAAATTGGAAAATTGGAAAATTGGAAAATTGGAAAATAGGAAAATAGGAAAGATGGAAAATTGGAAAATTGGAAAATCGGAAAATTGGAAAATCGGAAATTGGAAAATTGGAAAATTGGAAAATTGGAAAATTGGAAATTGGAAAATTGGAAAATTGGAAAATTGGAAAATTGGAAAATTGGAAAATTGGAAAATTGGAAAATTGGAAAATTGGAAATTGGAAAATTGGAAAATTGGAAAATTGGAAAATTGGAAAATTGGAAAATTGGAAAATTGGAAAATTGGAAAATTGGAAAATTGGAAAATTGGAAAATTGGAAAATTGGAAAATTGGAAAATTGGAAAATTGGAAAATTGGAAAATTGGAAAATTGGAAAATTGGAAAATTGGAAAATTGGAAAATTGGAAAATTGGAAAATTGGAAAATTGGAAAATTGGAAAATTGGAAAATTGAAAATTGGAAAATTGGAAAATTGGAAAATTGGAAAATTGGAAAATTGGAAAATTGGAAAATTGGAAATTGGAAAATTGGAAAATTGGAAATTGGAAAATTGGAAAATTGGAAAATTGGAAAATTGGAAAATTGGAAATTGGAAAATTGGAAAATTGGAAAATTGGAAAATTGGAAATTGGAAAATTGGAAAATTGGAAAATTGGAAAATTGGAAAATTGGAAAATTGGAAAATTGGAAAATTGGAAAATTGGAAAATTGGAAAATTGGAAAATTGGAAAATTGGAAAATTGGAAAAATTGGAAAATTGGAAAATTGGAAAATTGGAAAATTGGAAAATTGGAAAATTGGAAAATTGGAAAATTGGAAATTGGAAAATTGGAAAATTGGAAAATTGGAAAATTGGAAAATTGGAAAATTGGAAAATTGGAAAATTGGAAAATTGGAAAATTGGAAAATTGGAAAATTGGAAAATTGGAAAATTGGAAAATTGGAAAATTGGAAAATTGGAAAATTGGAAAATTGGAAATTGGAAAATTGGAAAATTGGAAAATTGGAAAATTGGAAAATTGGAAAATTGGAAAATTGGAAAATTGGAAATTGGAAAATTGGAAAATTGGAAAATTGGAAAATTGGAAAATTGGAAAATTGGAAAATTGGAAAATTGGAAAATTGGAAAATTGGAAAATTGGAAAATTGGAAATTGGAAATTGGAAAATTGGAAAATTGGAAAATTGGAAAATTGGAAAATTGGAAAATTGGAAAATTGGAAAATTGGAAAATTGGAAAATAGGAAAGATGGAAAATTGGAAAATTGGAAAATTGGAAAATCGGAAAATTGGAAAATCGGAAAATTGGAAAATTGGAAAATTGGAAAATTGGAAAATTGGAAAATTGGAAAATTGGAAAATTGGAAAATTGGAAAATTGGAAAATTGGAAAATTGGAAAATTGGAAAATTGGAAAATTGGAAAATTGGAAAATTGGAAAATTGGAAAATTGGAAAATTGGAAAATTGGAAAATTGGAAAATTGAAAAATTGGAAAATTGGAAAATTGGAAAATTGGAAAATTGGAAAATTGGAAAATTGGAAAATTGGAAAATTGGAAAATTGGAAATTGGAAATTGGAAAATTGGAAAATTGGAAAATTGGAAAATTGGAAATTGGAAAATTGGAAAATTGGAAATTGAAAATTGGAAAATTGGAAAATTGGAAAATTGGAAAATTGGAAATTGGAAAATTGGAAAATTGGAAAATTGGAAAATTGGAAAATTGGAAAATTGGAAAATTGGAAAATTGGAAAATTGGAAATTGGAAAATTGGAAAATTGGAAAATTGGAAAATTGGAAAATTGGAAAATTGGAAAATTGGAAAATTGGAAAATTGGAAAATTGGAAAATTGGAAAATTGGAAAATTGGAAAATTGGAAAATTGGAAAATTGGAAAATTGGAAAATTGGAAAATTGGAAAATTGGAAAATTGGAAAATTGGAAAATTGGAAAATTGGAAAATTGGAAAATTGGAAAATTGGAAAATTGGAAAATTGGAAAATTGGAAAATTGGAAATTGGAAAATTGGAAAATTGGAAAATTGGAAAATTGGAAAATTGGAAAATTGGAAAATTGGAAAATTGGAAAATTGGAAAATTGGAAAATTGGAAAATTGGAAAATTGGAAATTGAAATTGGAAAATTGGAAAATTGGAAAATTGGAAAATTGGAAAATTGGAAAATTGGAAAATTGGAAAATTGGAAAATTGGAAAATTGGAAAATTGGAAAATTGGAAAATTGGAAAATTGGAAAATTGGAAAATTGGAAAATTGGAAAATTGGAAAATTGGAAAATTGGAAAATTGGAAAATTGGAAAATTGGAAAATTGGAAAATTGGAAAATTGGAAAATTGGAAAATTGGAAAATTGGAAAATTGGAAAATTGGAAAATTGGAAAATTGGAAAATTGGAAAATTGGAAAATTGGAAAATTGGAAAATTGGAAAATTGGAAAATTGGAAAATTGGAAAATTGGAAAATTGGAAAATTGGAAAATTGGAAAATTGGAAAATTGGAAAATTGGAAAATTGGAAAACTGGAAAATTGGAAAATTGGAAAATTGGAAAATTA
>NW_026683463.1:0-30041 GCF_030247195.1 Topomyia yanbarensis | reverse complement strand
TCCTAGCCACCCGTTTCGCTGCCAATAATGCAATATGCGGATGGTTTCAGAAATAATATTATGCCACTTGATGATGGCCGTAATTGAAATGTTAACGATGACAAATGATTGCCGTCGGTTCGTTTGGAAGGAAGCTAGCCAGAAAAGGACGAACCGTCCTCGTCGTCGTCGTCGTCGGCGGCTGACTGAATTCATTCAAGTTTTTTTTTTCTTTCACTCATTCGAACGATTGGAAATGATAAATCAAGCGTACTATATTCACGATACAGACTAATCTTTTGAGGATAATTCGTTCGATTTGGTGTTGCTGACAATCGAATTACAATTAACAATAGCACAATTTATTTGTTATGATTTATTGACGTCTTCAGATAACGCACAGTTCAACTGAAAAAAGGATACGATAAAATAGCAGGCGTTGAAAACTGTAATTGTTGCCCAATAGAATATATTTTGAACTTCTCACTATGACAGAGACTTAGCGGCTGTGAAAGCCCTTGTCAATATTTACAGAATATATACCAATTTGGGAGAGTTTGTTCGGTGGTAATAAAACTTGACTCAGCAAATACCGGGAAAAATACTTACCCCCGTCCGAAACAATTATTCTTGTTCTTGAGTTTAATGGTCGTGATTCGATTTTTATTCCACATGAAAGAAAGTGTTGCCTTGAACCGTATAATATGCAAAAATCCGATTATACTCACTTACTTTTCGGAACGTACGAAATAATATTTTAGTTCACCACGAATGAGAAAAGTTCTTGTCTGGGAACGAAACATCACCTAATGTTCTTCTGTTGGGTTTTCCTCGGTTGCCAACGTACTGGTGGCCGAGCAAGGCTATCTAGATTCGGCCAGTAACTCCATATCGCTACCTATATGTATATACATATTGCACAGCACACTATGTTAGGGTTATCCCTTTCCTTATCCCAATGATGTTTTATTCATGGTTGGAATTATACTTCAGGTCATCCGGAAAAATGTCAGTTTTTCCATTGGTTTTTTTTGCAACTTGTTAACCTGAAAGTGATTCAAGGTGTCAGGAAAGGATAGCCGGAGCTGAAAAGGATACTGGAAGTTATATCGGAAAGATATTATAATTGGATTAAGAACGAACGAGGGACCACGGTCGGATGGTGTTCTGTTCTGTTGGGTACGCAGTGTTCTGTGCCAAAATGGATTCCACTCTGGAGTTCAATTACCGTCTAGTTCCAGTCGCGATAAATCTAATCACCTCTCTACTGGATCAATTCATGAAGTGTCTTCATAGCAATAATCACGAGCATACGGAAATCATCACTCTTCGTTTGTTATGTCAAGAAACAATAGTTGTGATGGTGGTGCAAATTAATTAATCTAGTAATACTCCTGCCAGAACCTTCCCCGTTGGCTAAGAGGCCTCAATTGCAACGGCAGATGTTCTTTCGCTTGACTGGAATGTGCAATGCCAGAAGCAATTTATGTCATAAGGCACTGGCAGATTCGTCCAACCAAAATGCCGGACAACAGCAGAGCCAGTGGAATGTAATAAAACCGACTACTCTACTCCTTGTCAGTCGGGTGTATTTGTACTCAGTTATCTACCCATCCGGGTAAGGTTGGCTTTGACGAGTGACTCATTCCATCCAACCCTGAACATCATCGGCAACTGCAACAATGTCGTGCAACCATTGTTCGCTGTGAGTTGTAATGGGAATGAGGACCGGTGAGCGATGGAAAGGATTACCCATTTACGCACTTTGGTCTACCGACTTCTGTTGTTTGTTGTATAAAGTGGTGAAAAGGGGGAGAAATGTACTTTAACTAAAATCATTCACCATTCCTAAATCACGAATTTTGACGATTTATAGAATGCTATTCATATTCATAATCAAGTTCAATGGTAATTTATAATTAAACGAAAACCGATCTTAAAAATCGAATATGATGCTTCAGGGTGCAGTGGAAACAAATAGAAATTCATTCATTATTAACCACTAGCTAATACCCTTGCGCGTTGCTGCGACTTTCAACGAAATAGAAGAAAAACAATTTGTTCCGAATTGAATGACATACATAGACAGATAGGTTAAAATTGTCTTCAAATCATTCAAAATTCACAATGAGTTCGGTTCAAGAAATCGTAGCTGCGCTTTATTCCCACACCCCCCGTATTCAAACGTTCCACGTGTGCGCTTTGAAAATTGTCAGGTTGTCATGAAATTCTACTCGGTCGGGTTTTACGCAGAAGATATGCTGTCCATTTGTTGACCATTCGGGTACCATTTCCATGCTGAACGAGCTGAACGGAACGAACACCGGAAGAAGGTATGGTAATAATCTGCTGAATTTCGGTGACTGTTGCTGAAATAACTGACATGTGAAAATTTACCATCATGCCAAAATGAACGACCAAAAATTTGCAGCAATGGTTACCGATCTGGCAGCTGTGTAAAATACCTGCGAACGTACGAGGAATTCAGATAATTTTTAATCCATCCAGAATGGTGAGATAATAAATCAGATGATAAATGCAATTTAATGAAATAATAATTGAAATAACTGTTCTCGGGGGAATATGAGCAGGCTTAATTTCCTGATGACAAGACCCTTTGCCTTATACCGTAGTAGTCGGAATATTTTGGTATTTTTCGTCAAATGCGAATCCCGACATGCCGTTACAATGATTTAGAGAAAGTTCCTCTCAAAGCATCAGAAGGGCCCTTTCCAATAGGTGTTGGTTTCATGAGCTACTCGTCGTATGTTCGAGTCCAGGTCAATTTTCCTGCACATTAAGAATTAAGAAGCTTGTCACATCTGTCGCATTAGCAGTTCTACGACGGAATATAGTATCAAGGCTTTACTTTTCTTCTGGACTTTTATGGGTGTTGCCGGACTGCAGTGAAAACTAGTAAATCTATGAATCTTCTTTATTCGTCGTGAATCAAGGTTAATTAATGACCTTAATGATTTGTTCGGTTTCGAAGTCTATTTAAAATGTAATTTAAATGTGCTCCTAATGGTATTGTTCGCACAGTCTTCGATCCGTACTGTTTCTGATCCGTATTAATTGTATCCGTACTGTGTCCTACCCGCACTAACTCTATCCGTACAGTAGCTTTAATACCTGTTAGGTTCAATTTTAGGTATTTATAAACATATAATATGATTAAACTTAACACAGTACAGTTAGGGTAGATTTAGTTAGAAACGAGGACAATTATTTAACTTGAGAATTAGGTTTAATTTATAACAATTGTGAAAATGTGTTCTAGCTCACGCTACTTTTTACCGAATGACTTGACTTTTTTTCTTTCTACCTATCTGACTGTCTTGTCCGTGACCGACATTCGTGCCAATCCCTCGAGAAGGCGAAGGGCGCGGTTTGTTGATGTTGATTTGCTGTATGGGCGCTGAGGGGCTCGCTGAACTGTGTGGCGCTATTAACAATGGGTGAGGAAACCTAACAAAAGTTAACGCTCGTTAGAAATATGTTTAGGAGATGGTAGGATTTGCAATGACTATAAATTGGTTTCCGTGGATAATGGACAGCCCCTAGGTTGAAAGGACCGCGGCATCCATTGTAAGTTACTCATAGATTTCGTAAGTCACAGGTACTCGTGCTGTGATTCATTGGAGACACATGCCAAAAACTACGATGCGTTAATTTATTCCGGACATATTTGCTGTGTATGTGTATACAGTACACTCTAAAAATATTGATATACCAATTGATGTAAATAATATCGAATTGTATTTTTTGCCTGATCATATATTTCTATATGTTTAAGCTGTACGCCGAGCCGCAACTATGAAGGAGGTACGAGAGAGCATTCTTCACTCCCGAAGCAATAATGAACCCTACTGATAAAGCCTATAGCTCTTTACCAACAGTTGTTAGCAAGGGACTGGAAGGTGAAGTATATTTTTCAGTATTAAGAGTCATAGTACTCAAAGGAGAGCAAGGAGTTGAAGGGAGAAAGTTTAGAAAAGCATGGAAGGATCATATATGCAAGCTTAGAGCTCACCGGCGACTTAACTTTTTGTCTGCTACCGTAATTTGGTTTGGCAATTGGTGAGGGAACAAAAAAACAAAACTGGCTAATTCAATGAGTTTCAACGTCGCAAATGCTTAGTGTGGAAGTTTATCGTGACTTAACTTTTTGTCGGTTCCGACACCATGAAGTAACAAGTTACTTTACGCTTGTCCGGACATGCCGTAGATTCAGGTGATTCGCATTTCTAATGCCAAAAGATCTTGACTCCTACGGTAGTGTTGATTCTCGCTTTGCAGGCAGGCTACGATTGCCGTCGCCAGTGGGAAAACCATATGTTCTTTCTGGGATGTCACCATACCCAGGGATAGCATAAAGGTTAGTGCATTAGGCCGGAGTCTCAAAGGTTGCGAGTTCGAATCTCGCCTCTTGGGGGATTTTTTTTCACATGATTGCTTAGCGTCACTCACCATTTCCGATCGGTTTTCCCCGTTGGATACCACCAGTCCCAAATATCGTGTTCAATTATAAATATTTTTTTATTCGATCTTTTAAGATCGCTATTTGACAATACCAATTTTTTTTAATTAAAAAAAAATGGATTTTATTTCAAACAGCTCACCACTAAAATTTTCAAAAAAAAATTTATGGAAATTAGGTTTACTCTTATAGCAACTATTCAATTCGATATTTTACGGAAATTATCTGCACAAAATAAATTCTTAGCGATTTATGCATATATTCTTTCAGTGACATACCGTGAAGGCACATAATTCCGCGCACCTAGGGCATGAGTAAAGCTAAATTCGTTATGAAAAATCAATCCAAATTGTTAGAGTTATGCAATAGGTCCCACTAGCTAGCAATTTTGTTATGTTTCTATGGAAAATTATAATAACAGGAGAATTTAAACAGAATTACACAAAAATTACGAAAAAGAAAGATGTGTTGTTGCACCAAATTCCGCCCATCATATATTGCACTGATTGAAATTCCGCGCACAGGTGTTTCAAATTCCGCGCAGAACATTATTTAGTAGGATTCCAACAAAAGTGGAACCTCATCTAAATCTATAGGATTTTTTATTAACGTATTGTTCAAGAATACGAAAAACTACCCGAATAGAATTTTTACTCAATTTTAGGGTATCGTTTGAATAAGGTTTACTTAGGTAACTGCGGTGAATATAATTTCCATTGCACCACGGTAAAGAATCTATCCTTTGAATTGTTTCTTTTTGCTATGTGTTCGAATTGTGGATTAATTCATTGCATTTACATCATTAGTTTTAGATTGGATTGGTTTTTACACTGGTTCCCTTTCTTTCTGTTCTTCGTCAAAAGTTTTTTTACATGCTCGTTTCTATCTGTTCTGTAGTTTTTTATTCAATCTCAGTTCTCTTTTTTTTGTAAATTTATTTCAACAATTTTTTCTTCCTAGTAACCTAATCGAAATATTGCTGATAGACTAGTCGCAACAAACGATAATTATCCTTTCATATTGTATTGGAATTTACGGTTGCTGGTTTGTGACAAATTTTATCAAAGGATTTTGCGATGTTGCCGGTTCAGCAACAGCTCGAATCTTTCATAACTCCGGCTCAATGTTTGAAGACAAGTTTAACACTCTTCCAGATATGTTTGAATGTCGCTGAAAGAAACCTTTTATCCATTACCTTCCCGGAGTTTTTGCAGCTCTTTTGATGAAATGGTCGGCGTCAAGCCAGACCGGACTAAGTGACAAAATATTGATTTCGAGAAAAACGAGTTTAAATTTTGAATTGCAGCATCCTCTACGTTTTAATTTTTTTTGCCATAATTCTTGTTTATGGTTACATATTTCAAATCTGGCAAAAGTTGGATGTAGCTGAAGAAATTCTTTAGTGCACCTTTTTTCGCGAACTGTAATTTCAGCGATAACACCTATTTATAAATGTGCTGGCCATTTTGGTCTTATGAATTATAATTCAACACACTCTTTTTATTTTGGTGTTTACATGTTTGAAAATGAAAATCAACTGTTTCGCTTCAAATTAGTTATACTATCTACATTATGGTCTTAACGCAATCGCTAAGGAAATATGCAAACATGGCGGCCACAAGGACGAGCGTTCTATTTTATTATTTTGCAGGTATATGAGCCACCAGAAAAAAAATATTTTTTTTTCTCAGTCGGTATGAATAAACATAAGCAGCATATGTGTATGCCATGTTCAATTATTTTAACAAGCCTGCTTCTGCAATTTGACAAATAGTTCAGAGCGCGCGGAATTCTAAACTGCGCGGAATTATGTGCCTTCACGGCATTTGACAATAAAAACTGGATGTTCCTGCCATTTCATTATTCCACAAAAAATCTCTCTCGTTCACTCTATCCGTATGTCAAAGCATTCCGTGATGTTGATGTTGTGTTTTATCATGTTTCTATGGAAATACCTCCATTTAACTACATATAACTAATTTTGACGTTCCCGTGACGTGCTGTACCGGTGACGAAAGCCAAACGTATTGTGCAATTCAATCTTTAACCCATTCATGTCCATGTTGTTTGTGGACAACAACGTTTTTAAACAGCTATAACATTTGATTGAGGCAAGGTTTGCTCACAAAACCAAGTAAGGCTAATAAACCTGACTAATGCCTTTCATTTTAATACTAACAATTACCAGGATCAGCTCTAGAACTGAAGTTATTGCAATTTGTCTGTTGGATTCCAATGGAGCAGTGCTGCCAGGGCCAGTTTACGTTGACAAGGAAAAATGATTTTTTCATATATCTTCGATCTGATAAAACTTATCAAATTAGAGTGTCTTTGGCTAAGTTTTCCACGTAAGTGGGCTATTGTAAATATTCTAGGCACGGTGTTCCTAAAAACCGTTATCAACTAAAAAAACGTGTTTAATCCACCTAACAGTGTGATGAGACATTTCTTATAACTCTTATCACTCTTCGGATATTATATCGTTTGAGAGCATTTAGAACTTGATGCTTCGCGATGTTTTTGATAACACATACTACATGGGATAGTGACAGGACTCAGAGAATCGCTCAAATCAGCATAGGACAACATCAGTGCTAGAAATCTCAAACAAAATCAATGGGAAAGCGAAAAAATGGCCCTTAAAATAGACATACCAACGAATTATTGTTAATGCTCTGTTAATAAAATATCTATATTGTGGTGGGAAAACTGAATTTTCCTAAAGGGGTTATATATTGTATTGAAACAAAAAAAAAACATTTTTTTTTGAATCGATTTGAAGTTTATATTTTACTCACATTTCCAACGCGACTGAGAACTAAGAAATCAACGCTTTTTCTTGAAAAGGGCGATACTAGCAGTGATACCATTCAAAGAAAATCAACAGTGTATATTTCCAGACTTGGTTTTATTTCCTATTTAAGAACTATTGTATTTTTTTGCATCCTAGATTGCATGATTCAGTGATCGAAACCCAAAACTTCATAAAGTATTTGAAATTATTAAATTAAAATTTGTTTTTGCTATTGAAATTGACAAAATGATAGTATCGCCCCTTTGGCGATTGTTTACTTTTTCGGTCCCATCTATCAGCATTGAAGTATCGCCCTTACGTTTTTTTACAATAACTACCGTTTTACACCACCGATTTCGTCCGGCTTTTTTCAATAGAGATCATTGTTACTATTTACAGCTGGTATCAGTTTGACAATCCTAAAAAATACGAAAATAACAGTTTCGCCTCTAAACTGTTAGCAAAAAAAGTATCGCCCTGTTTGTTTGCATGGAGCGTGGAGGGCGAAACTTTAAATAAACAAACAAAAATACAGTTTCGCCTGTTATACTTTTTGCTGTAGTTTAAGAAAGCAGTATCGTAGAATCCAAATTTTTAGGTTAATTTGTTGCGTTTCAAAGCCCTCATTCGCATGTAAGAAAAAAGTCCTATGTTTACATTTGTAAGTATCGCCCTTTTCATAAAAAAAAGCGATGAAATGAAATCGCAGCTCCTGATATCACGCTATCTCTGAAGTACATGCGTGCATAGTTTCAAATTTTACTTCGACATCGACTTTTTCTAAAGGTGACTTCCCAGTAGTATTCTTGATTTGAATTATTATCGCTAATCCTAATGCAAAAGAACAAATAAAAACCTCACGAAAACGAACCGTTTGGGAAAATCATCATCATTACTGGAATTTTCATTTTCACGAAACTTTTCGATAACCTTCCGTCACTTGCGTTAATGCACTGGGTGCACAGTAGGGTGACAGGAAAAAAATGGCCCCTATCGGCCCACCTCTGCGTCGATTCCTAGTCCCACCAGGAGTACTTGCACCAAATTTGAAGCAAATCGGACAAGTCTAACTACCGGACCAACGGGCCTGAAGTTTGTATGGGAATTTTCAATAATTTACATGGAGAAAACCCATCAGCACGCATTTTCGCCGCTAGGTGGCACTGTATGCATCGTATTATCACTGTAAGTGAAAATAAGAAGAATTGTCTACAACTTAGTCGAAGACTGCAAGTAAATCCGACTTTGTTAAAAGAAGTTATTAAACTTTTAACGAAGTGATGTCTGAGTCAGTTTTGCATGGTGCCTAATAGCGCATGGTTGTGTATCAGTACTCGATTCACACGAACTACACATTTTTGTGAAATAATCGTTAGGTTTAGCTCAATGGTATGTTCAGAAGAATTATAGTAAATATTACGAGTCATGCTTTGATTAGATAATTTTAGTTCCACCTGTTACCGCATAGAGGGCGCCAACACTAACTTTTCAAAGGAGAGAGATAGAAATTTGGTGTCTTCTACAAAGTTATAGAACAGGCATTTTTCAGTATTTCTTCTGAACATCTTGATACTCTATCTCTCTTCTATGAAAAGTTAGTAGTGGCGCCCTCTATGCGGTCACAGATGGAACTAAAATTTTCTAACCAAAGCATAACTCGTATTATTTACTATAATTCTTGTAAACATACTATTCGGCTAAATCTAACCATTATTTCACAAAAATATATAGTTCGCGGGACTCGAGTGCTGATACACAACCATGCACTGCTAGGCCCCATGCAAAACTGACTCAGACATCACTTCGTTAAAAGTTTAATAACTTCTTTTAACATAGCCGGATTTACTAGCAGTCTTCGACTAAGTTGTAGATAATTAAAATATCTTTCTTATTTTCACTTACAGTGACAATACGATGTATACAGTGCCCCCTAGCAGCGAAAATACGAGCTAGTGAGTTTTCTTCATGTAAATTGTTGAAAAATCCAATATAAACTTCAGGCACGTTGGTCCGGTAGTTAGACTTGTCCGATTTGTTTCAAATTTGGTACAAGTACTCCTGGTGGGACTAGGAATCGACTCAGGGGTGGGCCGGAGTTTTCAAAAATTCATCATTTTTCTGGGCAGTCTAGTGCACAGTGCTCTAAAAATCTAGCGAAATCGTCTTAGGGCACCAGCGGGTCTGTAAAGAATACTAAAAATTAATTTCTATTCCATAATTTTCAGTTCAGCAATTCGAGAGACCGTGCTCGCCGCAAGCCATGAAAAATAGACTACGTTGTGAAGCGATGGTCACTATTTATTAAAAAATCACGGTTGAATAAAAAATAAAACTATTAAAAAAATTCAAATAGTTTATAATTTTCACAAACTTATTAGGAAAAATTGTTTAATAAGCTTTCGTAATATTGCGTAGGAAAAAAGCTGAAAATTTGAAAATCAATCTGAGGATTATGATTGATTACAGAACTCTGGAATTTTCTATTGGAATGTTTTCAGGCAGGAATTTGATATTGACGCTATTAGACAACTGTGAAATCAAGATCAATAGATCAGTTACATATCAGGACCCCATTCCGACAATTTATCAAAAGTCCTCATGATGTTTACAACAACAGGTTATCAATCTACGGATCAGATAATTGTTATTGTAATATTGAATTAAATCAGTCAGCATCAATAATTTTTTTTTTTGGTGTGGTGGGGGGGGGGGTTGTATGGTGAAAACCCCAAAACCTTCTCTTGGCTGCGCCGTTGCTTGGAGTTATTTATTTCGCTTTTCATTTTCCGAAAGGTTTCAGATCGATCCGATGGTCATAAGTTAGAAAAATTGCAGTCAGAAGGTTCGCACAAATGAACATTTTTGCACTTATAAGTTATCAAGTTCCTTCCAGACAACTTGGAAATGTTCGGTGATTATTTCTAGCGGTTGTAGATAGAAAAATGAAATACAAAATTCGATTTATCGAAATAATGTTTGGCTTATTTCAATGGATTATTACTATATTGAACAATAAATAGGCGACGAAGAGTAATCCACAAACAACAAGCCATAACTTTTAAAGTATTCAAAATAGATATTTGAAGTCTTCAGTAAAGTTATTCGCAAAAGTAAGAGCTACAAATTTGCTGAAGGCATCATTTCGATATAATCACTTCCAAGAAAATTTGTGAAAATATCTCACTCATAGGGGGATTAATTAGCAAAAGCACAATACCAAAAGAAAGGGCATATTACCTCCATTAAATTCACTGAAGATACAATTGACCTAAAATAAGCCGTTTTGGCGTTAATAATAGATTACATGTTTTTAGTCATATTTCTGGCAATGGGAAATGATAAAAATCTTTCGTCCGCATTTAATGTTAAATATCTCTTTTGATAATAGTCCGATTTATAGCTTGTTCGAAAGGTATTTGTTAAAGCTGCCTAAAAACATATAAATTGCTATTCTATATTGTCAATTTCGGCAGATAATTCAAAAAAAACTGCAAAAAACGCCATTTTTACGCATTCAAACATTCATATCTTGGAAACTAAACATCAGAATCAAAAACAAATTAATAGCGTTCATACTGTTTTTTAGTTCTTTCATTTAAAATTGGTTTGGATAAGATCGGTTCAGCCATTGCTGAGAAACACGAATGAGAATTTGTCCGTTACATACACACACACACAGACACACACACACACACAGACATTGTCCCAAATCGTCGAGCTGAGTCGATTGGTATATAAGACTCGGCCCTCCGGGCCTCGGAAAAAATCTTGAAAGTTTAAGCGAATTCTATACATTTCTTTTATAAGAAATGTAAAAATGGATGCCACTACAAGCATCATGCATTGCTTCATAACGACCAGAAGCAGCATTCATTGGCTACAGAAGGGACGTCCAAGAGCTCGACATCAATATCGTCAGAAAACAGCAAGGAATTTCCAGAACCGAATTCAGCGGTGACGCATGGATGCCACACACATCAGACAAAATCCAGCGACACCCTTTTTCGCTACTTACCAGTACTGCTGCATGGGGAGCGTAGATCTGTGCGAACTCACGCGTTCCTTGACGATGGATCAGCCCTTACACTGCTAGATGAAAAGCTGGCTGACGAACTTGAGCTGAAAGGAGAGGTTAAGCCGCTGTGTCTGCACTGGACCGGTGGAACACAGCGCCAGGAAACGAATTCGCGCATCGTTGGATTAGAAATAGCTGGTATTCACGGTGGAGCTAAGAGTTATACTATCAAAGATGCCCGCACAGTGAAGGAATTAATGCTTCCATTCCAGACGATGGACATGAAGGAACTCTCGCAGATCAACCCCCATATGAAAGGGCTACCGATTTCATCATACCAGGGTGTCCGACCACGAATTCTGATTGGACTTAAAGATTTGCACCTTAGCATGATTCTTAACTGTCGCGAAGGCCAACCGAGCCAACCGATCGCAGTAAAGACACGTCTGGGATGGACAGTGTGCGGAGGTGGGAGTTCCGATCTGGCATCAAGCCCAGTACACTCCATCTACCACATTAGTAATTGTGATTTGGATAAGACAGACGAAGATCTTCATAAGGCGATGAAGGATTATTTCTCGCTTGATAGTCTGGGTGTCACAAAACCACATAGGGCACTCCTTTCCGTCGAGGATGAACAAGCCCTATCTCTTCAACAATCTCTGACCAGATTCACGGGGCAACGTTACGAAACGGGCCTACTATGGCGTTCATGCAATTTGCGACTGCCGGACAGCCAGGCGATGGCTCTGCATCGGTTCCAATGCCTGGAGAAACGTATGCTCAAGGACAAAGCACTCGCTAAAACTCTGACTCAAAAAATAGCTGATCACTTGAGCAAAGGCTATATTCGGAAGTTGACGGAGAATGAGCTGCAGCAGTCGTACCAGCGTACGTGGTATCTTCCAGTGTCCCCAGTCACGAACCCGAACAAACCCGGGAAGGTGAGAATGGTGTGGGACGCAGCAGCCAAGGTACACGGAGTCTCTCTAAATTCGACACTGCTCAAGGGACCCGACCTACTGTTCTCGCTGTACACTGTGTTGATCCGCTTTCGTGAGAGCCCCATTGCCTTGACAGGTGACATCAGGGAGATGTGCCCAGTATGTGATGAACCTGAATGCAGATCGCTTTGCACAGACATATCCAGCAGCCACAGAAGTCATAAAAAAAACAGCATTACGTAGACGACATGTTAGTGAGCGTCGACACTGAAGAAAAGGCGATCAAGCTTGCACAGGACGTAGCATTCGTGCATTCGCAAGGCGGATTTGAAATCTGCAATTGGACCAGCAATTCTCAAGGCGTCTTGAAGGCCCTGCAGATGATCAACACCACCGACAAGAACTTGGATCATTCGCCAGAAATTGCCACGGAAAAGGTACTTGGCATGTGGTGGCGTACTGAGGCGGATGTTTTCACCTTCAAAGTCGGTTGGGATCGCTACGACCGTGACCTTTTAGAAGGTCATCGCCGGCCAACGAAGCGAGAAGTACTGAGAGTTCTGATGACGATATTCGACCCTCTTGGACTTATCGCTCCATTTCTGGCCTATTTGAAGATTCTGTTGCAAGAAGTCTGGCGTTCCGGCATACAGTGGGATGATAAGATTGATGACAACATTCTCACAAAATGGCGAACCTGGTTGAGAGTACTGCCTGAAGTCGAACAAGTCCAGATTCCACGATGCTTCCGCTCAAACTTCACTAATGGTTACGAAGATGTTCAGCTACACACATTCGTGGACGCTAGTGAGAACGCCATGGCCGCTGCCTGCTACACACGCTTCGTCCAGAATGGAGTCGTCCGATGCTCTCTCGTCGCCGCCAAAACTAGAGTCGCGCCATTGAGATACCATACGATCCCGAGATTGGAGTGTGAATCTGCAGTAATCGGCGTAAGGCTCGCCCGGTCAGTCGTCGATTCATTGTCCTTTCCGGTAGACAAACTCTTTTATCACACGGATTCCAGGGACGTAATCTGTTGGTTGGGCTCCGATCATCGCCGATATTCATCCTTCATCGCATCTCGGGTGAGCGAGATTTTGGAAGCCACAGAGGTGCACCAATGGCGTTGGGTCCCGACTAAACTTAATGTTGCAGATGATGCTACAAAATGGGAGAAGTCTCCAGATATGACTCCTAGTTCGAGATGGTACAACGGCCCCGACTTCCTCCGGTTGCCAGAAGAAACATGGGGAGAGAAAGCAAAACCGACACCGAACTTCGTCCGAGCCTGCTAGCTCACTTCACAAAGCCAGATAATGCAATAAATGTCTCTAGTTGGAAGCAAATGGTTAACGTTGCTGTTGCTGTTCATCGCTTCCCTGCGAACTGCCATTTGAAGAGCCGAAAGATGCCCATCATGAGTGGACCTGCTACTTCGGAGGAACTGCTGGTCGCCGAACGCTACGTGATGCGCCAAGCTCAACGAGAAGCCTACCCAGATGAAGTAGCCATCCTCCTTAAATCCGAGCCGTCTGTTCCAAAATCCAGCTCCCTGTACAAGTTGTCACCCTGGATAGATGACCATGGGCTATTAAGAATGCGGGGAAGGATCAGTGCCTGCTCATTAGCTACTGAAGACGCCAAGAACCCAATCATTCTACCCCGTGACCATCACACTACTAAACTCATAATTATACACTACCATAGAAAATATCACCATCAAAACCACGAGACCGTTCTGAACGAACTGCGTCAAAAATTTTGTATTCCCCGACTACGCAATGCCTATGCAAATGTGCGCAAAGATTGCCAGCGTTGCAAAAATGACCGTTCGATCCCGCAGCCACCAATGATGGCGGAACTCCCATCAGAAAGACTCGACGCCTTTGCTCGCCCGTTCACGCATGCAGGTATTGACTACTTCGGACCATTGGAGGTAGTTGTAGGTCGTCGAGTTGAGAAACGTTGGGGAATGTTGGTCACGTGCCTGACCACCCGGGCGATTCACATCGAGGTAGTACACAAACTCAGCACCGACTCGTGCGTCATGGGCCTCCGCAATTTTGCAGCACGTCGAGGAACTCCAAGAACACTCTACAGCGACCGTGGTACCTGTTTCATCGGAGCTAATCGGGAGTTGCAAGAAGCAGCAGTGGAGATCAACCTAGAGGAAGTGATTAAGGAGTTCAGCAGTACAGAGACCAGCTGGAAGTTTAACCCTCCTTTATCGCCACACATGGGAGGCAGTTGGGAGCGTTTGATCGGAGTAGTGAAACGGAACCTGATGTCAATTCGTTCCCTGAGGAAACCCAACGATGAAGTACTCCGAAACCTGCTAACCGAGATCGAAAACACCCTTAACTCGCGCCCCCTGACCCATGTTCCGGTGGATGACGAATCCGCACCTGCTCTCACTCCAAATCACTTCCTTCTAGGATCGTCAGACGGCACAAAACCACTCTGTACTCTCGACGATAGTGGTGTTGTGCTGCGGCGGAGCTGGCGAACATCACAGGTATTGGCGAACCAATTTTGGAAACGCTGGTTGAGCGATTACCTGCCAGAGATAACTCGTAGAACAAAGTGGTACGCGAACACAAAACCAATCGAGATTGGTGACGTGGTGATTATCGTCGACCCCCAGCTACCCCGGAACTGTTGGCCCAAGGGGAAAATAATCGGTACAAACACCAGCAAAAAGGATGGCCAAATCAGAGCAGCAACAGTAAAAACCGCAACCGGTATCTACGAGCGCCCGGTGGCCAAGTTGGCTGTGTTGGATGTTCGGCGCGAAATGTTGTAAGCCAATCAACGGATCGACATACTGGGGAGGAGTGTCACCTGCGACCAACGCAAATGAACGCACCGAACCCCAATTCACCCGCGTGACACAGATGTAGACACCTCTTTATAAAACGTCTTTGTTTAGATCCCCAATTCAACCCTCCCGAACTACTTCGCTGGGCAACTGAAAATGATAGGTACCAATACTTGTCACTGAGGTGAGTGAGAGGTCAGAAACGATTAAACGGACTTTAAAGCGTGCACCGAATTCCATAGCCTAAACTTAAATCTATGCTAAAATTAAAACTACTGTGGATATTTGAACTTAATTCTACGTTAAAACTAATGAAGTGAACTTAATAGGTAAACTTTATTTATATAAATAATTAATAACACTTATAGATAATTTGTACAAACAGTGCTGAATAATCCCACGCTATCTTACAACGAATACCTAACCTTAATCTATAAGTTGGTGATAATTGGTAAGAAATACCAGAACCTGGATCATCACATTTATATTATAATTAAAATTCTTATCAACTACAGGAACTGAACTAAGGAACTAAACTTATACCGAGCTAATTGGCGCGGTTTAATTTACAACTAAAGGGACTAAACGTGAGTTAATCGTCTCATTATATTTAGCAAATTTATACTTAAATTTACAGTTTATATTAATGCTAGCTTATAAAACTACTACCCGCAGGAATAATATAACCTCTCGCATATTGAAATCGCACACGACGGTTGTTTTATTTGAGGTTATACTACCGGAATCCACCCCTTACATTGGTTGACTATCGCCAACACACCCGTTGCACTCGCACTCACGCAAGTGACAAAGTAAACAAATCACCGAGAATTGTCAAACATGAACTTCCTTCAGCATGAGTTTAGTCGTGGCGTCATCTTGTAGAACTCAATTTACCATCTAAATGCGACCCCTCGATGAACCCGGTTCACCGCCAGGGTGACAGCTCAATATTAAACTGTAGCCAAGCTTTGCGAAAAAGAAACAACGTCGATCTTTGTGTCGTATCTATGGCAATGAGTTACTAAGAAAATAACAATGAAATTTACGACAGAAAAATAAACAAACCTCGAGGTTTTCAAAGTACGGTAATTAGGTGATGCAGCAAGCAATATAACTTTTCTTCTATTGACAACTGAATTAGTAAATTAGTCGATTAACTAACAACTGATACACTTTACGGCAAATTCAGCAACGAAAGTCGATAGTGTCAAGTGGATTTTAAACCGCGAATTTTCTCAGTTTCAATTGTTGCCATATTCACCTGCTCAGGATACGAACAGTTAGAAATGGGCGACGGACGATTAACTTCAATAATTCTGGCTATAAATGCTCAAATAATTTAGTAGTAAACATTTCTGTATTATATTTTAATGTCCGTATAGATTTCCTGTTTCTTTCATAACAATATTATTTACTACTTTGATTTGATTCGTAACCATTAGGTTCTTTACTGACACAGTACACCTCACTTTTCTTGACAGTTCGCTTGTACTGTTTACATGGACTTAGAAAAATTTGTGGATGACTAGATTCGCTTCAAGCAAATCGTAAAGAATTTTTCTAAGCCCATGTAAACAGTACAAGCCAACTGTCAAAAATGTACACTCAGTTCATTTGTGACGTCACCGTAAAGTATTCAATAGCATTCTGTCGACGCTTACTAAAAATTATCGACGCCTATTAACGAGGGGGTAGTAAAAGCGTACTATTATTGAGTTCACTGGTTCACGCTTACACACAGAAAAAAAAATGTTGGTAAAAATAAGAGTTTTTCACTCTTAGCAAAAAACAACCAACGCCTACTATTAGGTTGAAAGTAAAACTCTTAAATTAATCAAGAATAATAATCAAAATAAAAGTTTTCCTTTTAAGCTAATGAAGAATAGTAATCAAACTAAAAGTTTTCTGTTTGTGAGAAGGTCTGCATTAGTATCTCTTCATATGTCGGCCTGTGGTACATAGCCTTTCCTCGAGCGATTCACCAACTCGTAGAATTTTCATAACTCTGTACAGATGCACCATCGCCTTCCTGTAGGCGATTTCGAATCCTATATTTGCACTGCGGAATGGGCGAACATTTGTGATGTCGGAGAAGAAACTTCCGTTCATTAGAACGTGGTCGATTTAGTTCTCAGTTTGTTAACCATCCGAAAGTCGCGCACATGGCCCACTGAACGAGCACGATTTCGATTGCAGCGTGTACTCAGTGCACTAGCGCGACTGCCGGAAGGTTAACCAGGTGATCTCAAGGGTGGCGTTCATGTCGCTGATGAGGAGCTTTACATTCTGCCGCGGGCTCCAAATGCGCGTAAAATCCTTCTTTCTCGATCTCGGATTACGCTTCGTGAGGGCAGTGCACGTTGATGATGCTGTAGTTGTGGAAATGGCCGTTGATCCACACACATCCTTTTTTTGTTTCAATTAGTGGTTTTAACCTTCGCCTCTTCGGGTTAGAAAAATCTCCTATGGAAAATTTCTAAGCCTATGTTTGGGGTCGGGACTCGAACCCAGGTGCGCTGCGAATTACCAACTACGCTACGCCCACCCCCTCACACACATCCTTTTGTTGATCGTCTGCTATTTGATTACGCGTTGGTGCATCTTGCCCAGTACTACAAAGCGGATTTTCAACTCGTTTGTTGAGCCGTCGCTCTAATAAAATGTAACCGCTCGATGCCCGCTTTTCCACACATTCTGGCTCGTCAAGCAAAGTTCCTACAATGCTATGGCTTTCAAGTTGCTAGTTTTCAGCTCATCGTGTAGGATTCGTTCAAACCCAGGGAAGCAAAGTGCTTTGCTTTTACCAATTGTTTCGATCCGCCTTTTCTTCCTGACTCTTCCTAACGTGGTGTTTACTGTGCGGTTTGTTGGGTTTGACCCAACATCTTGTCTCGTCGAAGGATAGCCATGCAGGGTTTTTTTGCCACCTCACGTGTTCAGATCTGGATACATTACCTGTATCCAAACATTACATGTGATTTGAAATGTACACGATTTTCATTTAAATAATACATAATTTTACATGCATTCTTAAATGACATGTAATTGAAAAAATCGTTGAGTAATAAAAATTTCTATGTCGCTTGGATAAGATTTCATTTTCTGCAGTAATATTGACTCAGATATGCTGTAGTTTTGTATTACGAGTTATGTGATTTTTATTTATGATAATTTGAACGGAAAATTGTATTAGATCAAGTTTTACGTCAATATTTATTGAATTAATTTACAAATTAACCCATTCCTGCCCATGTTGTTTTTGGACAACAACGTTTTTAAGCAGCTATAACTTTTGGTTTAGGTAAGAATTGCTCCTAAAACAATTAAGGTTAATAAATGTGACTAAAAGTTACAAGTATTAGCTCTAAAACTGAAGTTATTACGATTAGTCTGTTTGGGACAGTTTGTGTTAACGATGAAAAATGAAATTTTGATATTTCTTCGTTATTTTGCAATATTTTTGAAAACTGATAAAACCTATCAATTTAGACCGTCTTCGACTACATTTTCCAAGTAATTGGACCATTGTAAAAATTCTAGGAAAATTGTAAGAAGCATTGGAAGGTAAAACTTAAGCAGCTTCTAGCACTGCGATGAAAGCACCTATCCTTATGGTAAAAGATTTTTCGTATTTCTTGACCCCACAATTTTCAAGGAAAAATAGTTTTGGATCCCTGTATGCACAAGAAAAATGTTGGGTATGAAAGGGTTAATATTCATGAATTTTTACTGTATAGGGTTATAGCGCCCATATCCACTCGCACCTTATCAATCCGCTTCTACTGCAGAAGACGGTAGTACCCAGTGGAAGCCGGCCTACAGATTAAAAGTCATCAATAGACGCACAGGGAAACATGAGATAGGAGCTTGTGAACACTGGGAAGCATTCACCATTTGACGACCAACCTTCGAAGTTGGGTTCGAAATTAAGTGACCGTAAGAAAAGTTGTCGAACATATATTACACTTTAAAAGTGTATATTCTTTGATTTTATTAAATGTTAAATAACTATTTCCAACATCCAACATCCCATATAGACTACCTGTCAGACCCGGAAGACAGTTAAACACATTCCTTGCAACTGTCTAAAGCTCAAGAGCTTACCAAAAAGATGCAACCTCCCGCTCTCAATTCGTAACACCTTGGCCAACAACCCTGTAAAGAAGGTGTCGTCCGTAACATTCTGAGAGATGCCGAAATCTTTGATAACATCTTAGCCTAAACTCCATAAACACATCCACGAAGAGCCCTCTGCCACACTTGCCGGTACTTGAGAGGTCGCTCGTGGCCCAATTACATGCAAGTACACAACAACCCAGCAAGCAAACGTTTCTACAGGTCACTGTTCGAAGCGGCGTCCTGGTCGACATGGGACACGCTCGGCTCGAGGCGCGTCTCAGGTAGAAACCTTTTCATGGCATTGTGCACATTCCCAGAATGCTTCCCGTTGCACTGAACATGTGTGCAGTTCTAGGGAACGTATTTCACGGCTTCATCTGTATGAGGCATCGCAGATTAATCGTGAGTTATCAAACAACCACAGAAAACGGTGAAAACCGAAAGATTTTAGTCTAAATTATTGAAGTCACATTGTAGTCCGCCTTATTGGAATAGCCATTTTTATTTTTTTTATTTTGATGCATATTAACTCAAATTCGTGTTTATGAATCACATAAACTTTTCTTTATCGCTTTTTGCTAAAAGTCCACTTATTTTTTAGTAGGTGTCCGCCATATTGGATCGGCTATTTTGAATTTCGAAAAACTTCAGATTCGTAGTCAGTGTTCTCAAAACTTTAAACGAGTTTATCTCAAAACATGACTTTTCAAACTGTGTACAATCTCATTTGAAAACGGTTCAATTTAAAGGCTTCTTTTGACACCTTTTCCATTGAAGGAATGACCTACAAAATGTATAAATTATTTGTAATCACTATTTGAAAAAGGGCTCAAAGCTTGAGATCGCACCATTACGTCAAATTTGAAGTTTTTTACTCGGTCTTAGGTCATTCCTCAAATAAACTTACTTTGGAGCCTTATTATTAGTTATGTGTTCCAGATCAAGCTGCGCGCAGTTTTGGAATTCCACGCGCACCTAAACTTAGACAGGACGTTACCACGGGCGTCATTTTGTTTTTTTTTGCCTTGAAAAAAATTATAAATGGAGACGAAAATATAAGCTTTTTGATTCCTAAAACTGTTTCCTTCTATGTATTTTCATTGGCCCACAAAAAAATTCAAATTTTGCTTATTTTTTTGCATTTTAAAGACAGTAAATCAGCTAGAGATTACAGGGTAGGGAAAGTTATGAAAATTTGGAGCCGTAGTACTCAAGTGAGAGCAAGGATGTGAAGTATACAGATCGGAAAACTAGAAGTGGCAGGGTCACTAAAACAGGCCTAATATCCTATAGGCTTAACTTTTGTCTTCTGTTGGTGGGGGTCGAGCTAAGGCAGCACAACTACGAATCACTCAAGTACACACACATTTCTCCTGGTAAAGAGAGACCTGTCCCTCTTTGCCGTGAGAACCGACAAAAGAAAGCACTATGGCTCCAAATTTCCGTAACTTTCCCTAGCTAATTGAATGTCGTTAAAAATGTGACTACTGTGGAGTAGTAATAATTAAATTAAAAAAATATATTTGTCACTGAATAAAATTTGAAATTTGAAACAAAAAGTGGTTCTAAATAATATTACAGAAGAAATTCTAATAAGCATTGGTAATCCGTCAGCCAAAGCCGAGGTATGTCAATGACATGAATTCTATAATTTCCTGAGGGAAGTCAGTCCGCTCAAACTATTGGCCAACAAGTTTGATGGTATGCGAGACACATGGTTGTTATGGGCAACCATCCAAACATGAGACCGAACAGCTATAAAGTCTGTAGTATGCGGGACCCAATCTCATTCTACATTCGGACGGCGAAGCGAACACGACAACTCTCCCAACCCTTAAAGGACAGTGCGAGGAAATCGAGCTAGATTGCGCACTTGGGAGCAGCAACCATCAAGAGGTGAATAGTAGGCGACAGCAGTTCGCGGGAACTAGCGCGCCCGTTTCAGTTGCTAGGAGCAACCACCCTCAAGCGACGCGCAGCAATTCACGGGAAGCAGCGTGCCCTTCGCGGTTGCTAGGAGCAACCGACCGAAAAACTAAGCGATTGCCAGCGACGCGCATTCCAGTACGCGGAAAAAGCATACCTTCCGCGGTTGCTAGGAGCAATCACTTTCGAGTGTGCAAACGAGCTACTTCCAGTGGGTAGCCAGCCAAGAAATTTGAAATTTTCCTTAAGAAATTTAAATTCGTAATTTTTCTTTAGAAATTAAATTAGATATTTTCCATATTTTTCCATAATAAGAAGAGTTAAATCAGAAACTTTCAGGTAAGGAGTGATGGAGGGCGACTCGACCCAACGGGAGGAAGACTACAAATTACGCCGCAGTTCCGGCAATTACGACAACTACATATAGTCGAAATAAAAAAGGAACTGATGGAAATCCATCGGCAGCGGTGGGTAGTCGCTGTATGCACAACCACCACCTTACACAATGTAGCAAACCCGCTACGACTATAAGCGCAATGGCAATAGTCTAATAGAAATCTATCCCGGCATTCGAAAGGCAAACAGAGATGAATTTCATTGATGCACTTCTAGTTTCCCGATCTGTATACTCATTTATGTGGCAATTTCAATGAAAAGCTTCCCTTAATGGCCTCTTGTTTCTACTTTTCGCTCATCTCCGAGAGAAGCCCAAAGACCGCGAAACCCAAAAACCAAACCATTCTACTCTGGCGAACTAGTTCACCCAATCGCTGCTAACTTAATTCAAAATAATAAACTGTCGTGCCCCTAGTCGGAGAAGGTGATAATAGCAAATGTTATTAATTTAAAGTACATTTTTGCTTATGCGTAACACGGTTCCCGTGAAGAACCTTGTGGCAAAATAAAGTAATAAACTGAAAAGTCTCATGAAGCTTAGGTTCCAGATGTTGAAGATCGATAAAATCTATTGGGGAGCAATTGAATTAAAAAACAATGGCTCTGAACTAGTAAATTACATATTGAGTTATGACACAAACTTGATTTTCTTTCGAAAATGTTTCCGGAGAAACCTCTGCCACTCTTCAATATTGAATATCGCGTATACATTCCGGCTAACGTGATCGGGATAGACGGCGTGGCAACTAAAGAGTTCTCGGCTGAAGCTGACCTAAACAGTAGGATGTGATACGGAATACGAGAAAAGGCAAATGTTATCGCCCTTTCGGAATCATTTCGAGTGACCAAAATAGGTATTGCTGAATACGCTGCTTCGGTGCTCATAGAACCAAAACTAAAAAGCTGCACAAGTTCCGTCCTCTACAAACTTCCGCATAACGTACGAAACTGAAATGACAGAAAAAATTCAGTACGTATGCGAGGAGTTTTCTTGTATGGTTGATATTTTCCCATTATCGGATCTGATCGGAAAAGCACAGAAGACTAGTTGAATCTGACGGCACTAGCTTTATTTTGGATAGCCTCAGGAGAAGGAGAAAAATATATGATTAATGATAACGAACGATTTATTACGGAACAGCTGGCCTGGACACAGGGAACTGAACAGCTGAAAGAACTGATTATGAAGTGGATTGTGAATTGAACAGAGTACTTTACTCGAAAATTTAAAACTTGTCTGTTTTTGTCAAGCTCATCCGACTCCGAGTAACGAGTGTAAAATTCGTTTGGGCTTTTTCTCGGAAGCAATTTCGACATGAATTGACATCATTGGGGCTTCTAAAAATTTTTGGGGTTAAAGAAATTGCTAATGAAGGCTTAAGAGAATTAACTCAAAATTTATAGCTTATCGTCTGAGAAATATTCAATTGTCTATTTATTATCCTTCTTAATGTCATGAGCAGTAGAGTGGGACACGGTTATATGAAAAAAATAAAATTTTGCTCCGAGTAACTTTTTGGGTCCTATTTAGCTCCCAGAACAACTCTGCAAATTTTAAGCTCGATCGGTGAAACTATATTTTTGCGCCCACTGTTTAAAGTTTACATAGGATTTCGTATGGGGAAATCGTCTTTTGCCAATTAATTCTTCCAAGAGTCGCCCGTTACCTCCTAAAAATAAATAGATGTCTAATTTTTATAGGAAATTTGTTAAGGAAATAAAGTCTAGAAGACTGCGAAACGATCTGATGCTTGTGGAAAAAGTTATTAAGAAAAAACCGATTGATGCCCTGAAGATCGATGAAAGTTTCACTTTGCATAGCATCACTGCTGCTGACGATAAAATTATATGCAAATTTTTTAACTTTCTATAATTAATACAAAAGAAGCCTCAATTTATCCCTCAAACCTCTTGTGAAGTGGCCAAACAGTACAGATAATTGATTTAGACACATTTGGAAAACATAAAAACAAAATTTCAAATAATTGGACAACCAACAACAGTGGTGCTAGAAAAAATGAATATTTTATCAATCGTCAGAGCATCAATCGGTTTCAGATTAATAACTTTTTTCTCAAGCGTCAGATCGTTTCGTGGTTTTCGAGACTTTGTTTCTTTGTTAAATTTCCTATAAAACCCACATAACGGTTTATTTTTAGGAAGCAATGGGCGACTCCTGGAGGAATTGTTTTGTGAAAGTTCAGTTTCCCATACAAAATCCCATGTAAACTTTAAAAAGCGGGCGCAAAAATATAGTTTCAGAGATCGAGCTAAGAATTTGCACAGTTGTTCTAGGACCAAAATGGTACCTAAAAAGTTGCTCGGAGCTGGAATGTAATTTTTGTCCCACCCTAATGAGCAGTTCTTCAAAATAACCCATCTACTCCTCTCACTACAAGTTAATGTCATGCAGCATAATCAAACATTTTTTCCCATCACATCTCCAACTTAGTCTAATGGCCTTCGGACAAATGATCTGGATTTGTTTAAATACACTTACGATCACTAAATGTTACAAAGTACGAATCTACTCGACGAACCTCAGAAGACGAGACGCTTTGGTACTGTGTTACCTCTGAGTCATTTTGTGACGAAGACATATACAACCAAACGCTCTATGGTGAAAGGTATTAGTTTACAACCATGTGGATAGAAATGTTTTCTTTCGCTATGCTACGCTACTACCGTGACGCTTTTCCAAACTTTTCCAATGCACTACGGGACTTTGCTCTGACACCAGCCGCAGCCACGAGGACAGACTAAGGCCGTTGGATGCGACAGATGCAGCAGTGCACAGACTCACCTTGCTGTTTACATCAACACCCACGCCCACTCGCAGCATCGCATCCATCGCAGAGGTGGAAATGCGGTGGAACACGTATGGATTCCAGCAGTTTGGTTCGTCAGTACGCTGCTGCAGATCATGTGTGTATGTGTGGATGTATGTGTGGTTTAGAAACTGAGTTTTAAAGCTTTTCACAGCTTTCTGGACTTAGTTATGCATTCAACTCACCGTTTAGCGTGCTGTTATCTCTGTCGCGTTCAGAGTGCTGCCGTTGTTGGTTGCTCTCCAACAACAAGGCAGGCAGACGGTTGTCTGCTGTTTCCTTTGCAAAGCCTGCTTTGTATGCTGATGCAGGAGTTAGGTAGTTGGCAGGCTCCCGACGTGGTTTGCTGTTGTTTACATAATGGAATTTTGTGAGAGTTTTCCGACTCGGTTGCAGCTTTCTTTCCGCTTTGTTCAGATCATTGCAGTTTTGGTTGACATTTGACATCGTGTTGGCTCAGGTAATTATTTTCATTTCTTGAATGGAGTAAACAGCTTCTTAGTTTGTATGAAGCGTGGTGCTTTCTGCTGTGATAACAAGGCCATTCAACTACTAGTGATGGATGTTTTCCGTAGAGAAAAACAGGGAAAAGTGTAAGCTCTACGGGCATCCATCATCGCTCGCACATATTCTTCCCTATACGTATGGATGCGACCAGTAGTTGCCAGTGTGGAAGGATGTGCTTTATCACTTTTGCTGGCTAAATTATTTTAGCACGGGCTGCGGAAATTAATGGTTGCAAACTGTGTAGAAGCAGCTTGGAACAACTTTTATGCTACGTACTGCTACAATAAATTTTCAGTACAGAAGGGAATTTATAATGGGCAATTTTTTCTATTTTGTCTTTCCATTCGGGACGTAGAACATTTCCGCAGCTTCGTCAACGAATTGTTCTAATTTTTATATGTGGTGCACTTTTTCGTGTGGAACAAGTTCATTCTGAGGTTTGCGTGCTTCGTAGAAGTCTGGTTCACTGGTGCTTGTTTATTTGATTAGATGGAATGCACCGGTACATTTCTTATTCGCTGTAATATTATTGAAAAATGTTGGTTAAGTTGTAAATTGCAATGGTCCATGTAGTACAAGCTACACGTAAAAGATCCAATCAGGCGTCAAAAAAGGAAAAAAAGAGCGGTAATGTCTACGTCATCGCTACCAAGTGTTCAGGGGCAACTTATGATCACCCATGGAAACGACGTTATTTATTAATAAACACAAGCACTAACGCAGTTCGTTGTACAGTACTCTCAAGTATCTTCTTGTGCGTTTTTTTTTAAAAAAGCAAGTTTTTTGTTTTGTGAAATTTAAAGCCTTTGATTTTTTATATGAACAATTTATGTTGTACGTATTGCCAGCATAAAAAGGACTGTTAACATTTGTCTTCATTTCCCATCCATTCTAACGCGTACTTATTGGATAACCACAAAAAATAACAGTCACAGAGAACGAAAAACTCGTCCTTTACTCTGATGTTTTGAAAGTGTCACTTTACTCACTAAATCCCTGCAATTTACCCCCACGGTCGCCAACCAGCCACCATTTTCGCTGTACCCTCCAGCGGCCAATAATCGTCACATTGGCCTTGCCGTCGGCGTTTGCTAACCGGAAAGATTTCAGCAGGATTTCGTTTCTTCATAGTAGACGGCTAAACCCCTTTGTCCATCAGCTACGATTGAAGCCCAACACAGAGTCGCACAGTGGTTTGATTTTCTTTTCAGAGCGGTCATTGATAACTTTCATCGTTGTCTTTGTCGTGACTATAATCTAGGCTTACAATATACAAGAGAATTACACAATTTTTGCTCTAGTAACTCGGAAAAATGTTCACCTACTTTGAATTAAATTTCAAAGTAGGCATGGCTTATTTAGTTAAATCACACAAGAACTTATTTTTAGATAATTTTTCTAAAATGACGCCGTGCATAACTTCAGCTGTTCTCTCTTCCGGCCTATGCTGCCGAGTATTAAACGCAGAACCCTTCTCTCAAACAATGTTTGCTTCTTTCAAACCACATGCCTCATGACCGTAGAGAACAACAGGTGAAATCAGCGATTTGTATAGAGCAAGTTTTATGTATGTCTGTAGCCTTTGGAATCTCCGCTGACTACACAAACCATAGAAATTCCTATTGACGAATTTCGCGCCAACTCGAACAAATGTTGGCAGCACCTTCTCAGATTTTAATGAAACTTTCTGTACATGAGAACTTTGTCACAAAAAGCCACTTTGAATACTTTGTTTTTTCCAAAAATGGTCTAGACTGTCTTTTGAAAAGGGCCAAACATTTTTTACCAATTTTTTCAAATGGCTGTACTCTAAAAATGACAAGTCCTACAAAAAAAAATGTTGTAGGAGTGATTTTCACAAAATTAGTCAAATTTTTTAAAAAAAAGTATTTAAAAAATTCTTCATTGTCTCCTAGCAGGGCAGGAAAATTTCGAAAAATGAATTGATTGCTGTTCGAAGCTTCACGAAGCACCTTCTCAAGCATACCACATGCAATCGATGAGTTTGACACAATCGCTGCGAACATTTAGGGGTAAAACTTATCTCTGCTCGGACGAAGCGAGCTTCGCATCTAGTTCGCTCTTTACAATGTTCGAAAAAGTTCACATTAACCTTAGAAGCACACATCGTCGAACACGAGGTAAGCTCTTGGCTCGTGGTTTTTGCGTTTTTGGAACATTTCCACAAAGTTTCGAAGCAATATTCGGTGAACACATATAAAGCGAATGCCTCGTTTATTTGAGAATCGCGAACATCGAAGTTTTATATCGCTTCAAGCATCAGCATCATGAGGCCACCGCGAACATGTTCGCTACGTGACTATCTGTCTTAAAATCATAAACTGTAAATCTTATTTTGAGTATAAATAAAATGGATTATTTTAAGATTATAATTTAGGATTTGGGGATTAGGTGCGTCGCATACCTTACCAATTTATGAGCCACGAGTTTGAATGAGCGTAGTGGTAGTGAAATTCAAATTCTTTTTTTCGGAATACAATTATGTTTACTAGCTACTTTGATTGCAAACTCGTCTTTTCTTCTTCAATCGGAATATATTTTCCCTGCCAAGGAGTTTAGGTGAAGATGTATAAAGTATGTTTAAGGGGGTAAGGGTTTCAGCGTGAAAAAATGTTTTTTGGTGAAATGACTCTTTTGGATGAAATGATACATTATAATGTACAAAAGTTTTGATCAATTCGCTTCGCCCAAATTTCTAAAAAAAATCGCAAATAGTGTTTTTTAACGCTAAAACCATTACCCCTCTCTTAATAATCTCCCTATCTAAAACAAATTCTTCCTAAAAAGAACAATTTTCGGATGGAATCTCACTGCTGACGTCTGAGTTCAGTTAGACGGCGAACTTCAGTTATTTGCATCCACTGAGGGGTAGTTAGGCGTAGTCCGTTGGCCTTTGTTTTCAACTTGTTGCGGTTTCTAACGTTCTTGCGCAACATTCCTAAATCGGCTAGTCATATTCACTCAATAATATGCGATGATTTGTGTGTTAAACGTTATTTTTAATTTTACCAAATGAATTTATTAACAAATACCTACATACTTGAATCCATTATTATTGTCATTAATTGAATTATAATCCAAATGATTTTTATAATATTGTTTTATAAGTTTATTGGTTGATTACCTAGTCACAAGAGACAAAATATTTATTTTCAAACATTTTCGACAGAATCTGTTCACTTAATAAATGAAGTGTCAAACTTATTACATGTTCCACTTTTATGAAATTTATTTCCTGACTCCTGTACATGTGTTTTGTGATAAATAATGAGAAGGATATTCCAACTTGTTTGTATTGTATTTGTTAACTAATTACTGATGGAGAAACGCAAAGAACTTACAAACAATGTTCTAGTGATCTTTTTTGTTGGAAATCCAAAAACAATTCTGAAAAGGACAAAATTTGGTTTATCTTCTCCATGATGTAATCTTCCCTTATTTGACTTTTACTAATAAAAAATTAAAAGAAAGAAATCTTTAGGGCCCCCTGTATTTTTTTTGAATCAGTTATAGCCGAAATGCTTTATGTAAGGGAAATCTCGGAAAATGAGAAGCGAAATAAATAACTCCAAGTAGAATAAAAGTCGTTCTAAACTCGAACTTTTTCGAGTACTGTCTTACTATTATTATTCGCTTTTTGTCGCATTCCATATTTTGATATATTATTTTGAAGACCCATATTTAAGATCAATACAATATTAATTCTTCAAAAGGGCTAATGAGACTTTTGTAAACAAACTTATTTCGCTCATTTTTCCGTTACAGAGTTGAATTTTATGAAAAATACACATGAATCAATATCTTTGCCCTTGGTAGAATCGATTTCAAATGTTTTCTGTGTTGAAATGATAACAAATTAAGAGAAATCAGCAAAACAAAAGTTTGTTCACAAATCTTATTAGCCCTATTCAAATGTTGATATGGAATAATAAAATCAATCAAGATCAATTTCGATTTTTTTTTAATTTTGCGGTGGTGTAATCCCTTAAGTGGTTGATTTAACGGCTTCTTTCAAAATTTATCGAACCTACTCCCATTCGTTCATTCGTTAGAGTAGTTTTTTGTTAAAGAGAGTGTACTAAATTAATAAGAACACTTAAATTTAGGAAGTTATGATCCTCGCTCCACAATGCAGTTTGCGACAGAATTGCTCAACTGAAAATTATTAAATGAAATGAATGAAAACAAACATTAGACTATAGCATTTTGTACGCATGCACTTCAGAGGTCCAAGGGTTACAATTTCTGTTCTAGTTCTCGGATCGCCAACACATTTTTTTCGATTTTTTGGCCCAGTTCTCAAGGGAAATCCAGTTTTTAACTTTTTGCATACATGTTGCATTGAATGAAGAACTTAGATAATGAATTCATAAAGTATTAGTAATAATTCGATTGTTCGTTCATTTTAAAAGGCTATTTTCTATAACTTTACAACTGATTTAATTTCACTTTCAAAATTTCTCGAAATATCATGTTCTAAAAGTTCTCAACCGATCTAATATTCGAAAACAGTTATAAAAATGTTTCATCACACTGGTAGATGGATTCAAAGCGTTTTTTTTAAATAAGTGCACGAAAAACATGCGCCCTTCTAAAACATACTTCTGAATCAAAATGGTTTTACTGTTAGTCGAAAACAAGATTTACAAAACGACCAGAACTGCCAAATATGAATCGGGAATGGTCGAGTTTATTGACATTCCCTATTTATTTCTAGGATTCATCATACACATCATGAAGGTTATTTATTTAACTGATAATCGATTTTTTCCTTTGAATGGATATCGATATCTTTATCCTCAAGAAACTGACATAACTGGATCCTCAAGAAACTGACATAGGAACATGACTAAGATAAGCGAGCCACTCAATACGTTGTGTACATTGTGTTTAGCTTCATTTTCTAGCCCTAATTTATTTCATTTGAAAATTTATCCCCGCCCTGTCACGAAATCTTGATTTTATCCCTACTGGTAATATATCAGTAGGGTATCTTAAATAAACTTGTTACGTCACTTTTCAGTTAACCCCAGCATCCATAAGCTACACATTGTCACAATTATTTTTCACCTATTCCACCCTTAATACAAGGCCTCTGACTAGAATATACTTTTTTTGCATAACTAGTAGGTAGGTATTTGAATAAAGAAAACTAATATCGTCCGGCGAACATGTTAGCGATGGCCCTCGCGATGCTAAATTAAAATA
>NW_026683462.1:0-50000 GCF_030247195.1 Topomyia yanbarensis | reverse complement strand
CTCTCAACCAGGGCCAAGGGAAAGCCACCGGCATCGATAACATTGGCTATCCTCTTCTACGCAACCTACCGGCATCTGGTAAAAGAACCCTCCTCGAGTGTTTCAACCAAATCTGGAAGGGCGGACCTATCCCGAACTCGTGGCAGACAGCCCTGGTCATCCCGATCCCCAAAAGGGTCCAGGGACCCCGTACGGCCAAGGACTTCCGGCCTATAAGCCTGCTTCCCTGCATCAGCAAAACATTTGAGAGGATGGCTAATAGAAGACTAACAGACATCCTCGAACAGCGCCAACTCTTGGACAATCGTCAACACGCCTTCCGGAAGGGGAAGGGCACCGGGTCTTACCTGGCATCCCTGGGAGAGACCCTCGAACAGGCCAGAAGGGACGGCCTCCACGCGGACATCGCAGCCCTAGACATCGAAAAAGCATACAACACCGTATGGCGTGAGGGTATCCTCCGCCAACTCCACCGCTGGGGGATCGGAGGAAACCTCGGCGCCTATATCCAGCGTTTCCTCCAAGACCGCAGGTTCCGGGTTGGAATTGGCGGTAGCGAATCCGGAGTGTACGTGGAAGAAAACGGAGTACCCCAGGGGTCCGTACTCGCGGTCACCCTATTCCTCATCTCTATGAACACCATATTCGCCACCCTCCCCAAGGGGGTCTTCATCTTCGTGTATGCTGACGACATTGTACTAGTCGTAACCGGAAGAACCAGAGGTAGAACGCGAATCAAACTCCAGGCTGCCGTCAATGCCGTGTCCAAATGGGCAACTGGAATCGGCTTCCGACTATCGATCAGCAAGAGCTTCTACACCCACATCTGCGACTCTTTCCACCGTGCCACCGACCGTCCGATCCGCATCGCCGACACCCCGATCACATACAGAAAGGAACCGACCATCCTCGGGGTCACATTAGACCGCAAAACCACCTTCGCCCCCCATTTCCGGAGGATAAAAGCCGAATGCGCCAACCGTAAACGCCTAGTACAGACAATAGTCGCCAGGCACCCTAAATGCAACAGGGACATCGCACTGAGGGTTGGCGAAGCCCTTATTTATAGCCGAATCTTCTACGGAGTTGAGATAACCGGGAAAAACATCGCAGGCATCAACAACATCTTAGCCCCGCTCTACCACGGATCCATCCGGAGCGCATCCAAACTCCTGCCCAGCACACCAGCAGAAAGCGCATGTGTAGAGGCTGGCGTACTCCCATTCCGTTGGAGAATCGCCCTCGTCATCTTCCGGCGCGCACTAGGCGTACTTGAGAAGACATACGGAAACGACGAATCTGCGACACTCCAAACAGCCCAGGATATATACTTGGAGTTCACTGGAACCGCCCTACCCCCACTCGCCCGGCTGCACCGGGTTTGGCCTCGCCCCTGGAATGCACAACCCATCCTGATCGACACATCCCTGTCCAGAACCCTCAGGGCCGGAGGAGCACCAGAAATTGCACAGGCAACATACAACCAGCTGGTAGCACGGCGCTACTCCTCCCACACACGCATATTCACCGACGGCTCAAAGAGGGACGGGGAGGTGGGAGTCGGTGTTAGCAACGGCCCAACCGGCTCCTCCTTCCGGCTCCCGACCCAATGCTCGGTGTTCTCGGCCGAAGCAGCAGCCATCGCTCTGGCCCTTGCCCGAAGACCTTCCGACTCTGCAACCACCATCTTCACCGACTCGCTCTCGGTTCTTCGCGCCCTCGAGAACGGCCAGTCCCGCCACCCCTTTGTACAGGCCATCGAAGAGGATATCGACTCTCTCACCACCCTCTGCTGGATCCCCGGACATTGTGGCATAAAGGGGAATGCCGAGGCTGACTCCCTCGCAACCCGGGGTAGGACAGCGAGGAAAGTGTTAACCAAGGAGGTCCCATCGCAGGACATTGTTCGCCACTTCACCCAGGCCATCTACAATCACTTCGCCCAACACTGGCGAACTTCTAGAGGTCATATGCAGAAAATCAAGGGAACTCCCGCCAAGTGGGATGACAGGGACAGCTGGAAGGAGCAAAGGGTCCTTTCGCGGCTCCGGACCGGACACACCAAAATTTCCCATGAGCATACCGTCGCCAACGCACCCGTTCCCTCCTGCACCACATGCGGGACTCGGAAATCAGTCGAGCACCTGCTCATAAACTGCATCGAGCTACAAGATCTTCGAGCAATGCATGACCTACCACTCTCCATCCGCGACGCACTTTCTAACGACCCTGTGAGAGAGGAGGTCATGCTCAACTTCTTAAAAGACTCAGGACTTTACGAACTCATCTAGACTCACCAACCCCGGCGTACCACTCAGCCACGCTGCCATTCAGAACCGCGGGCCCCTCGCCACTCCCGGACCGGGTGATGGGAGGGTTCTCCGCGGCCCACCTGGAATTCACCACAACACACCCCACACAGCGGGCCCCTCGCCACACCCGGACCGGGTGATGGGAGGGTTCTCCGCGGCCCATCGAATATCAAAATTCACCTTTTGCATCCAACACGGAGGATGGGAGGGACAACCGCGGCCCACCCAAACCAACCTGCGCCCTCCAAGATCAAACTCCACAGGACCATCACATACTAGATTTTAATTAATTAAATTACATGTAAAAATTTCCTTTCATACTACGGGTGAATGACCTATAAGGTTAAAACCCGTTTCAATAAAAATCAATCAAAATCAATTAGAAGATAGTCCAAGATGCAGCAAAGAGATAAAGGAGTAAGCTAGGAAAGTTGAAGAATTAGACAAGAAAGTCGGCATAATTGGAAGGATAATAAAATAAAAACGATGCGTGGAAGAAGAAACCAAACAGTAGCAGATTCAAACCAGCTTAGAGAAGAAATAAACACGAAAGAAGACGGCTATATCAACACAAAACCGAAAACACAAAAAGCAGCAAACTTCTGACAACGAAAATGACACGACGATATGGACGCAAACGCAGACGGAATGATCAGCAAGCGACAGAGGGTAAACCTGACCATTGCTCACCACCAAGAAAGAAAATTAATGCGAGAAGCGGAAAGCTTTGCGCCCAGAATATACGGCAGCAATATCATTCGGTTATTTTTGTTTGTTTGATATTTCATGAAGTGTATCTTATTTTCAAAAATAGGCGAATGGCCGTCATGGTTATAGCCGTAATACATAATAAGAATAATAATTATTATTTAATTTGCATCCTAAAATTAAATCAAGAAAATTTTAAACGGGACAATGACCGGTCAGGTTAAAACCCGCATAAACAAACATACAAATAAGTAGGTTTGAAAAATGTGCGTTATGGGAGAACACATAATGTAGAATGCGTCATATCTAATTTTTCACTATTTATGTTATCATATACGCAGCAGAGTGGAGCATGGTTATATGAAAAAAAATAAATAAAATTTCGCTCCGAGCACCTTTTTGGGTTCCAGTTGGGTCCTAGAATATCTATGCAAATTCTAAGCTCGATCGGTGAAACTATATTTTTGCGCCCACGGTTTAAAGTTTACATGGGATTTTTACCTTAATTAGAGAAAGTTACAAAAGAAGCCTCAATTTATCTCTCAACACTCTTGGGAAGCGACCAAACAGTTCAGATCATTGATTAAGACCCAATAAGAGAAAGTCAAAACAAAATTACATATAATTGGTCAGCCAAATGCAGTAGTGCTAGAAAACAAGAATATTTTATCAATCGTCAGAGCGAGCATCAATCGGTTTCTGATTAATAACTTTTTCCACAATTTTTCCCATGCGAAGTCCCATGTAAACTTTAAACAGTGGGCGCAAAAATATAGTTTCACTGATCGAGCTAATAATTGACACAGCTGTTTTAGAACCCAAATGGTACCCAAAAAGTCGCTCGGAGCAGAAATCTAATTTTAGTCCCACCCTAATACGCAGTTATAGATTGAGCTATCGGGAAAGATGTCATGAGGACTTTGAGGTAATTGTACTGGTTTCTATAGTTTTTCACCTATCAAAACCAAATCACAAGAGAGACTTTACTTGAAACCTTTGTTTCTTACTGAATCTATGCGCAGTGATACATAAGATTTTTTCGTAAAATAATGTACGAAAAATATTCGCTAGACATTATTTCTAGAAAAAGAAAGGAAAACGAAGCGAACTATTTCAGAATCTAAACATAACTTCACTTGCCCAAGCTGGAAAGCTATTCAAAAGCTATTCAGTTTAACCAGCCGTAGTTGTGAATAGAAATGAATGATGGTAAAAGGAAAACAAACGACCTCCAGACTTTAGCAAAGTACAATGGGCGTGTTCTGGATACGTCTTCTGCAGCTGTATCGCTTTGTCATTGAGCATTGCAACGAAAAGCTTTTGCTGTATAAAGCTTCCTCCTTGCAAACAGGAAGCGCCCTAATGTATTCTATATTTTGCTATTAGACATGCACGCTAAAATCAATGATATTATACAATAAGTCATATACGCTAAGGAAGACATGGGAGAACTTAACAGTTGCCACACTGTTGATAGGGTAATGATCCTATTTGCACCATGTTGCGACGACAATTTCTCGAAATATGTTCGTCTTTTTATTCGAGAAGTAAAGATAATCGAATAGAAACGAGAAACACGTTATATAAGAACGCTATGAAAACATATGACACAGGGAAGACAGAGCGAACTCAATATCTACGATGTCTACCATAAAATACTGATAAACAATAATTACTGGAGAATAGAATTTCGAGCATGCTCAAATGTTGTACAAGAAACAGCGGTGTCTGTCGAAATGCCAATTTACATGGCAGTAGATAAAATGCCAAATAGTGGGAAACTTTGCAAAATATATTCTGAATACAAGAAAAGAGACAGTGGAATGGAAGTTTGCGAAAATAAGTAATAAAATTTTAACTCATGCGATGGTCAGATTTTGAAAAACCTATGCCAAAGTAAGAAAAACAGCTGCGCCAGGGTCAACGAAGCTGAGCCGAACACAGTAGATATGGAAATATGGGCACTGAGCCAGATCCAAAACTATTTGGGGTAATGAAGCAGTTCAATGAATAGATTGCAGCAAAAACAATGTCCGAGAGACGGGAAGGTTCAGGAAAACCAATTTAACGAAACATGCAATTCAGACGGCCACTGTAGGGGAAATGTATTTGAAGGAAAAAAGCAAATAAATGACGATAGAAAACTGTAGAAAAAGCACAGTGGTAGTAACATTATAACGTGAAAAGTTCCGACAAAACAAACGAATTGTAAAAATAAATAAATAAACCGAGGAATACACAGAGCATTCAATGGCAAATAAAATATAACAACTCCAAAAAGGAAAGCAAGATGTACATTCAAAAAGAACAAAATACGCAAAAAAGGTACACATGGTCAATACACACACAGAAGCAGAAGAGGACTCTGGAAACAAAAAGCCTATTAGTGAAACAATGACGGACGCAGAGAGTAAGACAATCCAAAGATCAGGGATCGACTGCATTATGAACACAAAGAAACTGACAAACTTTAGTTGGATGGTTTTCCTCATCCTACGCTGCGCAGCGGATAAAACGAATGCAATATTGACTAAAAGCATTTGAAATATCTCAATACAAGTTCTTACCGGCGAATGAGAACCCTGTTAAAGTTCTCAATAAACAAATTACAATTACAATCTCAGTACAAGTATGAAAGCGAGTAAAAGTTTGAGTGGACAAGGGAATCGCGAGCTCGGATTGATTATTAGTGTATTTATTTTATGAACATAATCAGCCCACACCACCCACGATTGCTAGTACGAACCAGCTGCAATCGAACCAGACTAGTTGTGACAACCATAACGGTGATGTGCGCAAAGCACCAGCGCCAATTGCCCACGTTCCCACGCACCAGATAACTGGATATAGCTAACCGCCCCCATAAGTGACTAAACCAGAACGGGCAAGGGTACTGTGCCATCTGCACCAGGAGTAGTTGCACTGGGTTTGGCGCGCTTGTGGGAGACGTCGAACGGGGTTCGTTTACGGCAAGCGCCGATGCTATGGGCATCATCAGGCCCCGCTAAATCTGTCCCAACCAACCCAATTCGAACCGCTGTGGGTTTCACTGAGACAAAACTATAAGAAGTCTCAAAACAAAAATCGTTCCAAATCAACATCCAAACGGAGCCCTCCCCAACGCAATCTGAACGGGACATCCGGACATCGAGAAGACACCCACAGAAAAAATTCCCCATCGCCCGCACATCAATCCACACCACCCACGTTTGACAGTACGAACCAGCTGCAATCGAACCGGTCTAGTTGTGACTACCATAGCAGTGATGTGCGCAAAGCACCAGCACTAATCGCCCACGTTCCCACGCACCAGATAACTGGATATAGCTAACCGCCCCCATAAGTGACTAAACCAGAACGGGCAAGGGTACTGTGCCATCTGCACCAGGAGTAGTTGCACTGGGTTTGGCGCGCTCGTGGGTGACGTCGAACGGGGTTCGTTTACGGCAAGTGCCGATGCTATGGGCATCATCAGGCCCCGCTAAATCTGTCCCAACCAACCCAATTCGAACCGCTGTGGGTTTCACTGAGACAAAACTATAAGAAGTCTCAAAACAAAAATCGTTCCAAATCAACATCCAAACGGAGCCCTCCCCAACGCAATCTGAACGGGACATCCGGACATCGAGAAGACACCCACAGAAAAAATTCCCCATCGCCCGCACATCAATCCACACCACCCACGTTTGACAGTACGAACCAGCTGCAATCGAACCGGTCTAGTTGTGACTACCATAGCAGTGATGTGCGCAAAGCACCAGCACTAATCGCCCACGTTCCCACGCACCAGATAACTGGATATAGCTAACCGCCCCCATAAGTGACTAAACCAGAACGGGCAAGGGTACTGTGCCATCTGCACCAGGAGTAGTTGCACTGGGTTTGGCGCGCTCGTGGGTGACGTCGAACGGGGTTCGTTTACGGCAAGCGCCGATGCTATGGGCATCATCAGGCCCCGCTAAATCTGTCCCAACCAACCCAATTCGAACCGCTGTGGGTTTCACTGAGACAAAACTATAAGAAGTCTCAAAACAAAAATCGTCCCAAATCAACATCCGAGGCGGGAGGGGAGACCCGTCGCACTCATCTAAACCCAACTTAGGCAAGAACCAGTAACAAAGCAAATTTTATATCATATTATCAGAGGTGATTAATCCTAAGGTCAAAATCTCTATAATCAATATAGAGATAATAATGATAATAACCATTATAATTATAATAATTTAATACTACTAGCAAAAACAAGGATACTTACGTGAATCTATCAGCCAAAAACATTGCAGAGTCCCAAATGTGCGGACCATCACCTCAATCTGTTCACCAAAAGTGGCACTGGAACAAAGGGAGAAAAAAAAATATAGTAAACTTACCAATAAAAAACACTGAATGTGCACACATAGCTGAAAGCACAATGAAGAGATGTCATCATTCGAACCCAGAAACACACAGGGCGGTTCCAAGGTGTTGGTGAGGTTGCCCATCGCCCAACAAAGCATACACCAACCCCGGAGACAACTCACGAGCCCTCCGCCGTACGCCACCAAGTTGCAAGGAGGTTTCACACGGCTCACAGGACCAACCCGTACCCAGCCAACCCCCCTGACAACAACACAAATATAGCCTTAAGCAACAAAATTAAATGTAACTTACGAATTTTCCTACGGGGAGGTTGAAGCCATCAAAAAAGGAAAATACAACACAATACACAATGCAGAAATACCGGACTCTAGGAAGGTGGGTCAACCAAGCGTTTCTAATACTAATTACTCCATAGTGAATTATAATTATTTGTGAAGTGTAATGTTACTTTATCAAAATACGGCGAATCACCTTCAGGATTAAAGCCAAATCAATAAACAACAACCACAGCAATTTGACGCAGTGACGAAATGCAAACGCAAAAAGAAAACGTAAAACTGTGAGCACAGCGAACAAATATACGACAAAAGGGAACACAAAAAGGCTAATCTAACCACCAACTGCAGTGTGAAAAGAAAAAAAATCTATATAAGAAATATTCAACCAATAGAAACATGTAAATGAAGCCAAAATGGATGGGTACAATAAAATACATATAATGAAAGCAGCAAGAAAAACTATTCAAGGGGCTTCAAGATGAACAATCAAACGGCTTAATAACAGAAAGTTTGTAGGCTTTCGAGGAAATAACATTTTTACGGCATGCTTTTGAGATCACCTTGGGTTGCAAGGTTCAGCAGACCACCAAAAAACGAGAAATAAAAGAGTATCATAGAATTAAAACAAATAAATAAAGTTTATTTTGGAAAACAACCTAGCAGATAGAGAACAAATAAACGGTATGAATACCAATCATTCAATCACGAAGAAAGGAGGAATAAAACACGCAACACGAAATCATATTGGAACACAAAAAACAAAGGGGGTATTTGGATTTTCGAGAAAAAAGTAAACCGACATTTGGAACAGATTAGGAAGATTGCCAAGAACATGTCAGAGTACCTATAAACTACTTTCAACTACCCATAATTACTCTCAACATAGGGGTGTAGAAATAAAAATTAAAATACGGGCAAGAAAAGTATTTGACAACTATCGCAGGATCAAATTGGTAAATCGATTGCCTTGTACGCAGCGCACCTGGGTTCGAGTCCCGACCCCGCACATAGGGTTAGAAATTTTTCCTAAGAGATTTTTCTAACCCGAAGAGGCGAATGACCTTAAGGTTAAAACCTCTATAATTAAAATAATAATAAAAACTATCGCAGGAAGATAATCAAACAATGAAATGATATTTAACACATTTCAAACTAGGACAATCAACCTATTTTCAATATAAGACACTAACAGAGATTAGCAGAATATGAATATTACAAGTGCAACATCAGGCCCAAAATGATGTGTGCCTTGTGGAGAACTACCCATTGCGTTCGACAAGGATGGAATATGGAAGCCATGTTAAACAACCCAACACGTGTGACGGACATGGAGCTGGTCGAAGGTAGTGGTGATGGGAGCGATGAAGGGGTACCAGGAGACCAACAGAAAGCCTTTGCCAAACCTGCACTCAGGGACGACGTCAGCAGACAGAAGTTTCGGAAGGAGGGTACATGAATGAAAACAACAGGCAAGAACAGAACCATGACGTAGTATCGGAACAGTCAATATTCCACTTACTCCCGCTACACAATTGAGAAAAGCACTGTCGGGATGCCACAATACGGCTGATGAAATACAACAACTATAAACAGCACAGTCGGGTCCCGAAAACCCCGACTGCTGCCATACATAGTGGCACGACTGGAAGAAAGCCAAAGCCCAGTTCTGATGGGAGGGACAACCGCGGCCCACCCAAACCAACCTGCGCCCTCCAAGATCAAACTTGACACCAGCCCCGAAACCCAAGAACCTTCTAAACCACCGACAGGACCATCACATACTAGAATTTAAATAAATGACATGCAAAAATTTTTCTTTCATACTACGGGTGAATGACCTATAAGGTTAAAACCCGCTCCAATAAAATCAATCAATCAACCAAAGCCCAGTTGCCCAACAAGCAAGATGAAAAGCACATACGGAACGCCAAAGGACTCATCACCCAACAGAGCCCGAGCTAACGCCAGAAGCAAGCGCAATGGAGACAACCAAATCCGATAAGCGCAGAAATAGCACCGACGGGTTTGTTACACCCCGACAGATGCAATTGAACACCTAACAGAGGCTGTCCTTACGGTTAAAGCCAATAAAACAAACAAAAACAAACCTAACAGAAGCGCGAAAGGAACAAATACACAAACTACCAAAAAGACGCCTACAAATGACAGAGTCTAAATCAGTTTAAGGGGTTCGTTCGCACTTAGGAACGGTTAATTTTCATGTTAAATTCATACCACAAATAGCAGAAAAACGTCAACCATTGAACAATCTGCTACGAAAAAATGTAAAATTCACCCGGACACATGAATGTCAAAAGAATTACGAAATTTCTGACTTTAGCTGCGCTGTTGGTTAGACCGAAGTAGAAGGAACCGCTCGTAATCACAACCGACGCCAGCAAGTGCATCATTACTTGCAATCGTATGGGCAGTAAAGCACTTTAAACATGTTATTTATAACCAGTGGTGTAAATTTTCATTTTCAAATGCCAACTTTCAGTTCAATCAAACCCAACCATGATTCAAATTCAAAGCCTCCCTTAATCATTCATTTTCAAGTTGGCGGGATTTTCATAACTAAATCGTACGTCTTCATTTCAAATTTTCATTCTGCTCTGTAGAGACCAGTTTAGGTTAAATGTTGACATGTTTTGCGTTTTCAAGCTTACATGAACAGTAAGAAGTATGTTCAGAGTAACTACTAACTAACTAACTAACTAACTAGCAAAACTTTGCTTGAAAAACATAGTCAATACCCCAGTAGACAGATATTCACAGGGTCAATGAAATTGAAAATGAATGGAAAATGATTAAGCAGCTCGGCTGTTTGAATGAATGATGCAAACAAACAACTGCGAATTGAACATAGTAGGGCATGATTTGAGACTTGTTTTTCCTTCAAGTTCAAAACAACCAGTTGAAAATTTGCAGCTCTGTTTATAACCAACAATTCATTGCCTAAACGGATCATAGACCATTGATCTCGATATAGCATCTTATAGAAACGTCACCTACGCGTACACGACTTCGTCTGAAGCTGCAAGGATTGGAAGTAGACATTTGCTATAAACATTGAAAGGACAATGTTTCAGTCGTTTGCTTCCTCATTTCATACAGATCAGAAGTCGAGAAGCGCATCGCTTGTGATCAGGAAACAAATAAAACACACTACACTATAGCAACAGTAAAGTTGCTTGTTGCCCTCAACTGCGAGTGGAATCAGTGAATCACAAAATAAATTGCGCCAAGAGGGGGAAAGATGGCCGCCGATTAATATGGACGTTTCTTCGAAGTATCGATGGAAAAACATTTTTTCAGCAAAATTGGAAGAAATCCAAAGTAGTGAACGTGACTAATGGAAGATTGACGCTAGTGAATTTCGCAAATTTATCGTGAAGCTAGGGAACAAAAGTGGAAAGAATTTCGCAGAACAAGAAAGCAAGGTTAGGTCGGGAGTGAGAACTCATACGCGGCACCGAGCACGGTGGCGAAGCGGGAAGATTTCTGGAAGTCGCAACGTGAAAAGATACCAATCACGAAAGAATAGGCTAATTAGTAGTAGTAAGGTGCAAAACTGTCGCATACAACGTGAAGGCAGGGACATTAGCAGCCCGCGGCGGTGCCATTTTAAAGGCACCAAATGTGCAAAAAGTAAATCAACAACCAAAATCACCAACACAACCTAGGAGAGCCGAATCAGGCACCGATCAAAACAGCACCGATTCATCGCACTCAAAAATCGTCTGCATCGAAACAACAGACCCCGAGCAGAACAAATACAATCACCCGTCAATGGTAGGTAATGGTCTCACAAATGAAGGATATACGAAAGATCGGCCGGTTCCGATTCAAGGTCATGTTCGAAATGGCGAAGAAGGCTAGCCAACTACCGCTAGAGTGGAGATTTTCGAAAATTTGAAAGCTGATAAAGAACGATAATGAACGGGGAAAAACGGAAATTTGAAAGCTAATGAAAAACGATAATGAACGTGGAAAAACGGAAACAGAAAAAAACAGGAAAGGGAACCACGGAGAACACTGGCGAACAGTGAAGATCAAATTCAAGAACAGAGTGCCACCGGAGACAGCAATGGCTTTTCCAATGAAACTGCGTGATGTTCGGCCACACAAACAGCAGGTGCGAAAGAAGCAAATCCACAATGCGCACCCTGCGGCAACAAACATGGAAACGAGGTGGAGTGCACAGGACAGGTCAGATGCAGAGAAGAACATCCATCTTACGACCGGAGATGCCCGGAGCGAGCGAGATAACTCAAAGCGAAGGAAGACGCACAGAGAAGAAGTAGTACGCAAAAAGAAGCGATGGAGTTGCACCCGAAATGAGCCACCCCCGACAGGGAAACCAGTTCGACATTCTAGAAAGATACGAATTTTTTCCGCATCTGCAACAGAAATGGACGAAATGGAGACAATCTACAGTTCTGGTCTGGGCGTTAGAAAACGAACCGAGCAACGAAGAACCGCACCAGAAACCAAGGGACAATGAAAACGTCGAACGGAACTCCGAAGTAGCAGTTTCGAAAACGGCTAGCAATTTAGAAGATAGTCCAAGATGCAGCAAAGAGATAAAGGAGTAAGCTAGGAAAGTTGAAGAATTAGACAAGAAAGTCGGCATAATTGGAAGGATAATAAAATAAAAACGATGCGTGGAAGAAGAAACCAAACAGTAGCAGATTCAAACCAGCTTAGAGAAGAAATAAACACGAAAGAAGACGGCTATATCAACACAAAACCGAAAACACAAAAAGCAGCAAACTTCTGACAACGAAAATGACACGACGATATGGACGCAAACGCAGACGGAATGATCAGCAAGCGACAGAGGGTAAACCTGACCATTGCTCACCACCAAGAAAGAAAATTAATGCGAGAAGCGGAAAGCTTTGCGCCCAGAATATACGGCAGCAATATCATTCGGTTATTTTTGTTTGTTTGATATTTCATGAAGTGTATCTTATTTTCAAAAATAGGCGAATGGCCGTCATGGTTATAGCCGTAATACATAATAAGAATAATAATTATTATTTAATTTGCATCCTAAAATTAAATCAAGAAAATTTTAAACGGGACAATGACCGGTCAGGTTAAAACCCGCATAAACAAACATACAAATAAGTAGGTTTGAAAAATGTGCGTTATGGGAGAACACATAATGTAGAATGCGTCATATCTAATTTTTCACTATTTATGTTATCATATACGCAGCAGAGTGGAGCATGGTTATATGAAAAAAAATAAATAAAATTTCGCTCCGAGCACCTTTTTGGGTTCCAGTTGGGTCCTAGAATATCTATGCAAATTCTAAGCTCGATCGGTGAAACTATATTTTTGCGCCCACGGTTTAAAGTTTACATGGGATTTTTACCTTAATTAGAGAAAGTTACAAAAGAAGCCTCAATTTATCTCTCAACACTCTTGGGAAGCGACCAAACAGTTCAGATCATTGATTAAGACCCAATAAGAGAAAGTCAAAACAAAATTACATATAATTGGTCAGCCAAATGCAGTAGTGCTAGAAAACAAGAATATTTTATCAATCGTCAGAGCGAGCATCAATCGGTTTCTGATTAATAACTTTTTCCACAATTTTTCCCATGCGAAGTCCCATGTAAACTTTAAACAGTGGGCGCAAAAATATAGTTTCACTGATCGAGCTAATAATTGACACAGCTGTTTTAGAACCCAAATGGTACCCAAAAAGTCGCTCGGAGCAGAAATCTAATTTTAGTCCCACCCTAATACGCAGTTATAGATTGAGCTATCGGGAAAGATGTCATGAGGACTTTGAGGTAATTGTACTGGTTTCTATAGTTTTTCACCTATCAAAACCAAATCACAAGAGAGACTTTACTTGAAACCTTTGTTTCTTACTGAATCTATGCGCAGTGATACATAAGATTTTTTCGTAAAATAATGTACGAAAAATATTCGCTAGACATTATTTCTAGAAAAAGAAAGGAAAACGAAGCGAACTATTTCAGAATCTAAACATAACTTCACTTGCCCAAGCTGGAAAGCTATTCAAAAGCTATTCAGTTTAACCAGCCGTAGTTGTGAATAGAAATGAATGATGGTAAAAGGAAAACAAACGACCTCCAGACTTTAGCAAAGTACAATGGGCGTGTTCTGGATACGTCTTCTGCAGCTGTATCGCTTTGTCATTGAGCATTGCAACGAAAAGCTTTTGCTGTATAAAGCTTCCTCCTTGCAAACAGGAAGCGCCCTAATGTATTCTATATTTTGCTATTAGACATGCACGCTAAAATCAATGATATTATACAATAAGTCATATACGCTAAGGAAGACATGGGAGAACTTAACAGTTGCCACACTGTTGATAGGGTAATGATCCTATTTGCACCATGTTGCGACGACAATTTCTCGAAATATGTTCGTCTTTTTATTCGAGAAGTAAAGATAATCGAATAGAAACGAGAAACACGTTATATAAGAACGCTATGAAAACATATGACACAGGGAAGACAGAGCGAACTCAATATCTACGATGTCTACCATAAAATACTGATAAACAATAATTACTGGAGAATAGAATTTCGAGCATGCTCAAATGTTGTACAAGAAACAGCGGTGTCTGTCGAAATGCCAATTTACATGGCAGTAGATAAAATGCCAAATAGTGGGAAACTTTGCAAAATATATTCTGAATACAAGAAAAGAGACAGTGGAATGGAAGTTTGCGAAAATAAGTAATAAAATTTTAACTCATGCGATGGTCAGATTTTGAAAAACCTATGCCAAAGTAAGAAAAACAGCTGCGCCAGGGTCAACGAAGCTGAGCCGAACACAGTAGATATGGAAATATGGGCACTGAGCCAGATCCAAAACTATTTGGGGTAATGAAGCAGTTCAATGAATAGATTGCAGCAAAAACAATGTCCGAGAGACGGGAAGGTTCAGGAAAACCAATTTAACGAAACATGCAATTCAGACGGCCACTGTAGGGGAAATGTATTTGAAGGAAAAAAGCAAATAAATGACGATAGAAAACTGTAGAAAAAGCACAGTGGTAGTAACATTATAACGTGAAAAGTTCCGACAAAACAAACGAATTGTAAAAATAAATAAATAAACCGAGGAATACACAGAGCATTCAATGGCAAATAAAATATAACAACTCCAAAAAGGAAAGCAAGATGTACATTCAAAAAGAACAAAATACGCAAAAAAGGTACACATGGTCAATACACACACAGAAGCAGAAGAGGACTCTGGAAACAAAAAGCCTATTAGTGAAACAATGACGGACGCAGAGAGTAAGACAATCCAAAGATCAGGGATCGACTGCATTATGAACACAAAGAAACTGACAAACTTTAGTTGGATGGTTTTCCTCATCCTACGCTGCGCAGCGGATAAAACGAATGCAATATTGACTAAAAGCATTTGAAATATCTCAATACAAGTTCTTACCGGCGAATGAGAACCCTGTTAAAGTTCTCAATAAACAAATTACAATTACAATCTCAGTACAAGTATGAAAGCGAGTAAAAGTTTGAGTGGACAAGGGAATCGCGAGCTCGGATTGATTATTAGTGTATTTATTTTATGAACATAATCAGCCCACACCACCCACGATTGCTAGTACGAACCAGCTGCAATCGAACCAGACTAGTTGTGACAACCATAACGGTGATGTGCGCAAAGCACCAGCGCCAATTGCCCACGTTCCCACGCACCAGATAACTGGATATAGCTAACCGCCCCCATAAGTGACTAAACCAGAACGGGCAAGGGTACTGTGCCATCTGCACCAGGAGTAGTTGCACTGGGTTTGGCGCGCTTGTGGGAGACGTCGAACGGGGTTCGTTTACGGCAAGCGCCGATGCTATGGGCATCATCAGGCCCCGCTAAATCTGTCCCAACCAACCCAATTCGAACCGCTGTGGGTTTCACTGAGACAAAACTATAAGAAGTCTCAAAACAAAAATCGTTCCAAATCAACATCCAAACGGAGCCCTCCCCAACGCAATCTGAACGGGACATCCGGACATCGAGAAGACACCCACAGAAAAAATTCCCCATCGCCCGCACATCAATCCACACCACCCACGTTTGACAGTACGAACCAGCTGCAATCGAACCGGTCTAGTTGTGACTACCATAGCAGTGATGTGCGCAAAGCACCAGCACTAATCGCCCACGTTCCCACGCACCAGATAACTGGATATAGCTAACCGCCCCCATAAGTGACTAAACCAGAACGGGCAAGGGTACTGTGCCATCTGCACCAGGAGTAGTTGCACTGGGTTTGGCGCGCTCGTGGGTGACGTCGAACGGGGTTCGTTTACGGCAAGTGCCGATGCTATGGGCATCATCAGGCCCCGCTAAATCTGTCCCAACCAACCCAATTCGAACCGCTGTGGGTTTCACTGAGACAAAACTATAAGAAGTCTCAAAACAAAAATCGTTCCAAATCAACATCCAAACGGAGCCCTCCCCAACGCAATCTGAACGGGACATCCGGACATCGAGAAGACACCCACAGAAAAAATTCCCCATCGCCCGCACATCAATCCACACCACCCACGTTTGACAGTACGAACCAGCTGCAATCGAACCGGTCTAGTTGTGACTACCATAGCAGTGATGTGCGCAAAGCACCAGCACTAATCGCCCACGTTCCCACGCACCAGATAACTGGATATAGCTAACCGCCCCCATAAGTGACTAAACCAGAACGGGCAAGGGTACTGTGCCATCTGCACCAGGAGTAGTTGCACTGGGTTTGGCGCGCTCGTGGGTGACGTCGAACGGGGTTCGTTTACGGCAAGCGCCGATGCTATGGGCATCATCAGGCCCCGCTAAATCTGTCCCAACCAACCCAATTCGAACCGCTGTGGGTTTCACTGAGACAAAACTATAAGAAGTCTCAAAACAAAAATCGTCCCAAATCAACATCCGAGGCGGGAGGGGAGACCCGTCGCACTCATCTAAACCCAACTTAGGCAAGAACCAGTAACAAAGCAAATTTTATATCATATTATCAGAGGTGATTAATCCTAAGGTCAAAATCTCTATAATCAATATAGAGATAATAATGATAATAACCATTATAATTATAATAATTTAATACTACTAGCAAAAACAAGGATACTTACGTGAATCTATCAGCCAAAAACATTGCAGAGTCCCAAATGTGCGGACCATCACCTCAATCTGTTCACCAAAAGTGGCACTGGAACAAAGGGAGAAAAAAAAATATAGTAAACTTACCAATAAAAAACACTGAATGTGCACACATAGCTGAAAGCACAATGAAGAGATGTCATCATTCGAACCCAGAAACACACAGGGCGGTTCCAAGGTGTTGGTGAGGTTGCCCATCGCCCAACAAAGCATACACCAACCCCGGAGACAACTCACGAGCCCTCCGCCGTACGCCACCAAGTTGCAAGGAGGTTTCACACGGCTCACAGGACCAACCCGTACCCAGCCAACCCCCCTGACAACAACACAAATATAGCCTTAAGCAACAAAATTAAATGTAACTTACGAATTTTCCTACGGGGAGGTTGAAGCCATCAAAAAAGGAAAATACAACACAATACACAATGCAGAAATACCGGACTCTAGGAAGGTGGGTCAACCAAGCGTTTCTAATACTAATTACTCCATAGTGAATTATAATTATTTGTGAAGTGTAATGTTACTTTATCAAAATACGGCGAATCACCTTCAGGATTAAAGCCAAATCAATAAACAACAACCACAGCAATTTGACGCAGTGACGAAATGCAAACGCAAAAAGAAAACGTAAAACTGTGAGCACAGCGAACAAATATACGACAAAAGGGAACACAAAAAGGCTAATCTAACCACCAACTGCAGTGTGAAAAGAAAAAAAATCTATATAAGAAATATTCAACCAATAGAAACATGTAAATGAAGCCAAAATGGATGGGTACAATAAAATACATATAATGAAAGCAGCAAGAAAAACTATTCAAGGGGCTTCAAGATGAACAATCAAACGGCTTAATAACAGAAAGTTTGTAGGCTTTCGAGGAAATAACATTTTTACGGCATGCTTTTGAGATCACCTTGGGTTGCAAGGTTCAGCAGACCACCAAAAAACGAGAAATAAAAGAGTATCATAGAATTAAAACAAATAAATAAAGTTTATTTTGGAAAACAACCTAGCAGATAGAGAACAAATAAACGGTATGAATACCAATCATTCAATCACGAAGAAAGGAGGAATAAAACACGCAACACGAAATCATATTGGAACACAAAAAACAAAGGGGGTATTTGGATTTTCGAGAAAAAAGTAAACCGACATTTGGAACAGATTAGGAAGATTGCCAAGAACATGTCAGAGTACCTATAAACTACTTTCAACTACCCATAATTACTCTCAACATAGGGGTGTAGAAATAAAAATTAAAATACGGGCAAGAAAAGTATTTGACAACTATCGCAGGATCAAATTGGTAAATCGATTGCCTTGTACGCAGCGCACCTGGGTTCGAGTCCCGACCCCGCACATAGGGTTAGAAATTTTTCCTAAGAGATTTTTCTAACCCGAAGAGGCGAATGACCTTAAGGTTAAAACCTCTATAATTAAAATAATAATAAAAACTATCGCAGGAAGATAATCAAACAATGAAATGATATTTAACACATTTCAAACTAGGACAATCAACCTATTTTCAATATAAGACACTAACAGAGATTAGCAGAATATGAATATTACAAGTGCAACATCAGGCCCAAAATGATGTGTGCCTTGTGGAGAACTACCCATTGCGTTCGACAAGGATGGAATATGGAAGCCATGTTAAACAACCCAACACGTGTGACGGACATGGAGCTGGTCGAAGGTAGTGGTGATGGGAGCGATGAAGGGGTACCAGGAGACCAACAGAAAGCCTTTGCCAAACCTGCACTCAGGGACGACGTCAGCAGACAGAAGTTTCGGAAGGAGGGTACATGAATGAAAACAACAGGCAAGAACAGAACCATGACGTAGTATCGGAACAGTCAATATTCCACTTACTCCCGCTACACAATTGAGAAAAGCACTGTCGGGATGCCACAATACGGCTGATGAAATACAACAACTATAAACAGCACAGTCGGGTCCCGAAAACCCCGACTGCTGCCATACATAGTGGCACGACTGGAAGAAAGCCAAAGCCCAGTTCTGATGGGAGGGACAACCGCGGCCCACCCAAACCAACCTGCGCCCTCCAAGATCAAACTTGACACCAGCCCCGAAACCCAAGAACCTTCTAAACCACCGACAGGACCATCACATACTAGAATTTAAATAAATGACATGCAAAAATTTTTCTTTCATACTACGGGTGAATGACCTATAAGGTTAAAACCCGCTCCAATAAAATCAATCAATCAACCAAAGCCCAGTTGCCCAACAAGCAAGATGAAAAGCACATACGGAACGCCAAAGGACTCATCACCCAACAGAGCCCGAGCTAACGCCAGAAGCAAGCGCAATGGAGACAACCAAATCCGATAAGCGCAGAAATAGCACCGACGGGTTTGTTACACCCCGACAGATGCAATTGAACACCTAACAGAGGCTGTCCTTACGGTTAAAGCCAATAAAACAAACAAAAACAAACCTAACAGAAGCGCGAAAGGAACAAATACACAAACTACCAAAAAGACGCCTACAAATGACAGAGTCTAAATCAGTTTAAGGGGTTCGTTCGCACTTAGGAACGGTTAATTTTCATGTTAAATTCATACCACAAATAGCAGAAAAACGTCAACCATTGAACAATCTGCTACGAAAAAATGTAAAATTCACCCGGACACATGAATGTCAAAAGAATTACGAAATTTCTGACTTTAGCTGCGCTGTTGGTTAGACCGAAGTAGAAGGAACCGCTCGTAATCACAACCGACGCCAGCAAGTGCATCATTACTTGCAATCGTATGGGCAGTAAAGCACTTTAAACATGTTATTTATAACCAGTGGTGTAAATTTTCATTTTCAAATGCCAACTTTCAGTTCAATCAAACCCAACCATGATTCAAATTCAAAGCCTCCCTTAATCATTCATTTTCAAGTTGGCGGGATTTTCATAACTAAATCGTACGTCTTCATTTCAAATTTTCATTCTGCTCTGTAGAGACCAGTTTAGGTTAAATGTTGACATGTTTTGCGTTTTCAAGCTTACATGAACAGTAAGAAGTATGTTCAGAGTAACTACTAACTAACTAACTAACTAACTAGCAAAACTTTGCTTGAAAAACATAGTCAATACCCCAGTAGACAGATATTCACAGGGTCAATGAAATTGAAAATGAATGGAAAATGATTAAGCAGCTCGGCTGTTTGAATGAATGATGCAAACAAACAACTGCGAATTGAACATAGTAGGGCATGATTTGAGACTTGTTTTTCCTTCAAGTTCAAAACAACCAGTTGAAAATTTGCAGCTCTGTTTATAACCAACAATTCATTGCCTAAACGGATCATAGACCATTGATCTCGATATAGCATCTTATAGAAACGTCACCTACGCGTACACGACTTCGTCTGAAGCTGCAAGGATTGGAAGTAGACATTTGCTATAAACATTGAAAGGACAATGTTTCAGTCGTTTGCTTCCTCATTTCATACAGATCAGAAGTCGAGAAGCGCATCGCTTGTGATCAGGAAACAAATAAAACACACTACACTATAGCAACAGTAAAGTTGCTTGTTGCCCTCAACTGCGAGTGGAATCAGTGAATCACAAAATAAATTGCGCCAAGAGGGGGAAAGATGGCCGCCGATTAATATGGACGTTTCTTCGAAGTATCGATGGAAAAACATTTTTTCAGCAAAATTGGAAGAAATCCAAAGTAGTGAACGTGACTAATGGAAGATTGACGCTAGTGAATTTCGCAAATTTATCGTGAAGCTAGGGAACAAAAGTGGAAAGAATTTCGCAGAACAAGAAAGCAAGGTTAGGTCGGGAGTGAGAACTCATACGCGGCACCGAGCACGGTGGCGAAGCGGGAAGATTTCTGGAAGTCGCAACGTGAAAAGATACCAATCACGAAAGAATAGGCTAATTAGTAGTAGTAAGGTGCAAAACTGTCGCATACAACGTGAAGGCAGGGACATTAGCAGCCCGCGGCGGTGCCATTTTAAAGGCACCAAATGTGCAAAAAGTAAATCAACAACCAAAATCACCAACACAACCTAGGAGAGCCGAATCAGGCACCGATCAAAACAGCACCGATTCATCGCACTCAAAAATCGTCTGCATCGAAACAACAGACCCCGAGCAGAACAAATACAATCACCCGTCAATGGTAGGTAATGGTCTCACAAATGAAGGATATACGAAAGATCGGCCGGTTCCGATTCAAGGTCATGTTCGAAATGGCGAAGAAGGCTAGCCAACTACCGCTAGAGTGGAGATTTTCGAAAATTTGAAAGCTGATAAAGAACGATAATGAACGGGGAAAAACGGAAATTTGAAAGCTAATGAAAAACGATAATGAACGTGGAAAAACGGAAACAGAAAAAAACAGGAAAGGGAACCACGGAGAACACTGGCGAACAGTGAAGATCAAATTCAAGAACAGAGTGCCACCGGAGACAGCAATGGCTTTTCCAATGAAACTGCGTGATGTTCGGCCACACAAACAGCAGGTGCGAAAGAAGCAAATCCACAATGCGCACCCTGCGGCAACAAACATGGAAACGAGGTGGAGTGCACAGGACAGGTCAGATGCAGAGAAGAACATCCATCTTACGACCGGAGATGCCCGGAGCGAGCGAGATAACTCAAAGCGAAGGAAGACGCACAGAGAAGAAGTAGTACGCAAAAAGAAGCGATGGAGTTGCACCCGAAATGAGCCACCCCCGACAGGGAAACCAGTTCGACATTCTAGAAAGATACGAATTTTTTCCGCATCTGCAACAGAAATGGACGAAATGGAGACAATCTACAGTTCTGGTCTGGGCGTTAGAAAACGAACCGAGCAACGAAGAACCGCACCAGAAACCAAGGGACAATGAAAACGTCGAACGGAACTCCGAAGTAGCAGTTTCGAAAACGGCTAGCAATTTAGAAGATAGTCCAAGATGCAGCAAAGAGATAAAGGAGTAAGCTAGGAAAGTTGAAGAATTAGACAAGAAAGTCGGCATAATTGGAAGGATAATAAAATAAAAACGATGCGTGGAAGAAGAAACCAAACAGTAGCAGATTCAAACCAGCTTAGAGAAGAAATAAACACGAAAGAAGACGGCTATATCAACACAAAACCGAAAACACAAAAAGCAGCAAACTTCTGACAACGAAAATGACACGACGATATGGACGCAAACGCAGACGGAATGATCAGCAAGCGACAGAGGGTAAACCTGACCATTGCTCACCACCAAGAAAGAAAATTAATGCGAGAAGCGGAAAGCTTTGCGCCCAGAATATACGGCAGCAATATCATTCGGTTATTTTTGTTTGTTTGATATTTCATGAAGTGTATCTTATTTTCAAAAATAGGCGAATGGCCGTCATGGTTATAGCCGTAATACATAATAAGAATAATAATTATTATTTAATTTGCATCCTAAAATTAAATCAAGAAAATTTTAAACGGGACAATGACCGGTCAGGTTAAAACCCGCATAAACAAACATACAAATAAGTAGGTTTGAAAAATGTGCGTTATGGGAGAACACATAATGTAGAATGCGTCATATCTAATTTTTCACTATTTATGTTATATACGCAGCAGAGTGGAGCATGGTTATATGAAAAAAAATAAATAAAATTTCGCTCCGAGCACCTTTTTGGGTTCCAGTTGGGTCCTAGAATATCTATGCAAATTCTAAGCTCGATCGGTGAAACTATATTTTTGCGCCCACGGTTTAAAGTTTACATGGGATTTTTACCTTAATTAGAGAAAGTTACAAAAGAAGCCTCAATTTATCTCTCAACACTCTTGGGAAGCGACCAAACAGTTCAGATCATTGATTAAGACCCAATAAGAGAAAGTCAAAACAAAATTACATATAATTGGTCAGCCAAATGCAGTAGTGCTAGAAAACAAGAATATTTTATCAATCGTCAGAGCGAGCATCAATCGGTTTCTGATTAATAACTTTTTCCACAATTTTTCCCATGCGAAGTCCCATGTAAACTTTAAACAGTGGGCGCAAAAATATAGTTTCACTGATCGAGCTAATAATTGACACAGCTGTTTTAGAACCCAAATGGTACCCAAAAAGTCGCTCGGAGCAGAAATCTAATTTTAGTCCCACCCTAATACGCAGTTATAGATTGAGCTATCGGGAAAGATGTCATGAGGACTTTGAGGTAATTGTACTGGTTTTTATAGTTTTTCACCTATCAAAACCAAATCACAAGAGAGACTTTACTTGAAACCTTTGTTGCTTACTGAATCTATGCGCAGTGATACATAAGATTTTTTCGTAAAATAATGTACGAAAAATATTCGCTAGACATTATTTCTAGAAAAAGAAAGGAAAACGAAGCGAACTATTTCAGAATCTAAACATAACTTCACTTGCCCAAGCTGGAAAGCTATTCAAAAGCTATTCAGTTTAACCAGCCGTAGTTGTGAATAGAAATGAATGATGGTAAAAGGAAAACAAACGACCTCCAGACTTTAGCAAAGTACAATGGGCGTGTTCTGGATACGTCTTCTGCAGCTGTATCGCTTTGTCATTGAGCATTGCAACGAAAAGCTTTTGCTGTATAAAGCTTCCTCCTTGCAAACAGGAAGCGCCCTAATGTATTCTATATTTTGCTATTAGACATGCACGCTAAAATCAATGATATTATACAATAAGTCATATACGCTAAGGAAGACATGGGAGAACTTAACAGTTGCCACACTGTTGATAGGGTAATGATCCTATTTGCACCATGTTGCGACGACAATTTCTCGAAATATGTTCGTCTTTTTATTCGAGAAGTAAAGATAATCGAATAGAAACGAGAAACACGTTATATAAGAACGCTATGAAAACATATGACACAGGGAAGACAGAGCGAACTCAATATCTACGATGTCTACCATAAAATACTGATAAACAATAATTACTGGAGAATAGAATTTCGAGCATGCTCAAATGTTGTACAAGAAACAGCGGTGTCTGTCGAAATGCCAATTTACATGGCAGTAGATAAAATGCCAAATAGTGGGAAACTTTGCAAAATATATTCTGAATACAAGAAAAGAGACAGTGGAATGGAAGTTTGCGAAAATAAGTAATAAAATTTTAACTCATGCGATGGTCAGATTTTGAAAAACCTATGCCAAAGTAAGAAAAACAGCTGCGCCAGGGTCAACGAAGCTGAGCCGAACACAGTAGATATGGAAATATGGAGACTGAGCCAGATCCAAAACTATTTGGGGTAATGAAGCAGTTCAATGAATAGATTGCAGTAAAAACAATGTCCGAGAGACGGGAAGGTTCAGGAAAACCAATTTAACGAAACATGCAATTCAGACGGACACTGTAGGGGAAATGTATTTGAAGGAAAAAAGCAAATAAATTACGATAGAAAACTGTAGAAAAAGCACAGTGGTAGTAACATTATAACGTGAAAAGTTCCGACAAAACAAACGAATTGTAAAAATATATAAATAAACCGAGGAATACACAGAGCATTCAATGGCAAATAAAATATAACAACTCCAAAAAGGAAAGCAAGATGTATATTCAAAAAGAACAAAATACGCAAAAATGGTACACATGGTCCATACATACACAGAAGCAGAAGAGGACTCTGGAAACAAAAAGCCTATTAGTGAAACAATGACGGACGCAGAGAGTAAGACAATCCAAAGATCAGGGATCGACTGCATTATGAACACAAAGAAACTGACAAACTTTAGTTGGATGGTTTTCCTCATCCTACGCTGCGCAGCGGATAAAACGAATGCAATATTGACTAAAAGCATTTGAAATATCTCAATACAAGTTCTTACCGGCGAATGAGAACCCTGTTAAAGTTCTCAATAAACAAATTACAATTACAATCTCAGTACAAGTATGAAAGCGAATAAAAGTTTGAGTGGACAAGGGAATCGCGAGCTCGGAATGATTATTAGTGTATTTATTTTATGAACACCACCCACGATTGCTAGTACGAACCAGCTGCAATCGAACCAGACTAGTTGTGACAACCATAACGGGGATGTGCGCAAAGCACCAGCGCCAATTGCCCACGTTCCCACGCACCAGATAACTGGATATAGCTAACCGCCCCCATAAGTGACTAAACCAGAACGGGCAAGGGTACTGTGCCATCTGCACCAGGAGTAGTTGCACTGGGTTTGGCGCGCTCGTGGGCGACGTCGAACGGGGTTCGCTTACGGCAAGCGCCGATGCTATGGGCATCATCAGGCCCCGCTAAATCTGTCCCAACCAACCCAATTCGAACCGCTGTGGGTTTCACTGAGACAAAACTATAAGAAGTCTCAAAGCAAAAATCGTTCCAAATCAACATCCAAACGGAGCCCTCCCCAACGCAATCTGAACGGGACATCCGGACATCGAGAAGACACCCACAGAAAAATTTCCCCATCGCCCGCACATCAGTCCATCTGTTATTCCATAAAATACTACAATTCCCCGACTTCCGTCAACAATTTATTGCAATAACTGACGCCTTTAAAGGGGGATGTGGTGTGGTTCTAGTGCAAAAGCATGATAATATTTTTTTATTATAGAGGTTTTAACCTGAAGGTCATTCGCCTCTTCGGGTTAGAAAAATCTCTTATGAAAAATTTCTAACCCTATGTGCGGGGTCGGGACTCGAACCCAGGTGCGCTGCGTACAAGGCCAACCAACTACGCTTCGCCCACCCCTAATGATAATATTGAATTTCCTATTGCATACGCAAATAAAGTGTTTACAAAAAGTGTCGCAAATAAATTTACTGTCTAGCAAGAATTAACAAGCATCCACTAAGCAATATTATATTTTAGGCAACAATCAAAAGGAAAACAGTTTCTTGACGAAACAGATTACCGATCTCTAGTTTATCTGTTTTCGATGGAAACCCCTTCTTCAGAATTAACTAGAATGAGATTTGACCTCGAAGAATTTGAGATCGTGAATGTAGGGGTGGAGACTAGTCCAGAATTAAGATTAATTTAGAAACTCTAATGTCTATTTTCAAAATCCAAACAAGAGAAGGAACGAAAAATCTGTTGCAAAGTAAGCAAGATGACCACATACCACACCTTTCAACTAAAAGTATCTGAATCAATATATAAAAATAAAATATACATTTACCGAAATTAAATATCGAAAAATCGTCGACGAATAATATAAATGGTCTGATCAAAAAGATTAAAAAATGGATATGATTCTAGCGAAATTTATTCATACAAAACTTACAGTTACAAGTTGGGAAATTTAAAAAAAAATTGAAGAACATGCTTGAAAGAATGCTCTAACGCTCTTAATTTAACCATAAATGAAATGAAACAAGCTATCACGTAAAATTAAAAAAATGCAAATTATTCTCGATCAACCTCAAAGTACGATAGAAGATGAGAGTTGAGAAAGGCATGAGAAAATATACCGAACACTTAAATGTTATTATATCTGGCTAAATAAGAAAATATCTATTGCAAGCTATGTAAAAAACTGTAAAATAAAATAAAATAACACACGACAAAAACAAGTGAAGTATTTAATAAAATCAGCGAAATGCTTTAAATAATACATGACTCCATACCACCAAGAAACAATTGGAACCCTATACCTCGAAGAATTTGGCATCAACGGTGAGTTTGTTAAGGGTAAAATAAATGTAAATGGATGCGCTCTCTAGAATTAAAATTAATTCAATAATATAATTGTCCTGAAAATAAATATTGAAATTAATAATTACAAAATGTCGTAGTTGGTCTTGTACGCCGCTCACCCGGATTTGATTCCCAACCCCGCACATAGGACTAGACATTTTTGTAAAGAGATTTTTCTATCCCGAAAAGAGGTGAATGAGCATAAGATTAAAACCTCTATAATCGAAATAAAATAAATAATAATTATAAAAACAATATGATTGTAGCGTCATATTGAATTACCTATTACATACGCCAATAAAGCGTTTATAAAAGGTATCGCAAATAAATTGACTGTGTAACAAACAAGCATTATCAACCATCATCTAAGCGATACTATGTTTTGGGCAATAATCAAAAGGAATATAGTTTCTTGACAAAACAGATTACCGATCTCTAATTTATCTGTTTTCGATGAAAACCCCTTCTGAGACTTGACATCGCTGAATTTGAGTTCGTAATTGTAGGGGTGGAGCCTATTCTAGAATTAAGATTAATTCAGAAATTCTAATGTCTGTTTTTAAAATCTAAACAAAAGCAGGGACGAAAAATCTGCTGCAAAATAAATTAGAATCCTAATCAACTTTCATCTGATTAAATAAAGTTACAAAATGGATATGACTATCGCGTAATTTATCCATATAAAACTTACAGTTACAAAGTTGGAAGTTTTTTTTTTAAATATTTGAAGAACAAGTTGGAAAATTCGCTGTAACGCGAAAAAAAATTGCATTAATGAATTAAAACGAGCAAGCAGGCAAAAAATGCAAATTATTCTCGATCCACCCTAGAAGACATATGTATAATTGATGTTTGAGACTATCCAAGAAAATCATGACTTCGCAATTGATGAACACGATTTTTCTATGAATTTGAGAAAGGATATGCCAAAATATACCGAAAACTGAAATCTTATTATATCTGGCTAAACATGAAAAACCTTTGCAAGTCATGTAAAAAACTATAAAATGCAAAGAATAAAAATATCTGGCTTTGACATCGACGGTGAATTTGTTAAGGGTAAAATAATTGTAAAGGCGCTCTCTAGAATTGAGATCAATTCAGAAACTCTAACTGTTTTGTCTGAACCTACCAGGTTAAAGTCCTAATAAAAATAATTCAATACAATAATATAATTGTCTTGAATAATAATCTATAAAATGCAATTAATAAAGTACAACTGAAATATGAAATAAAAACTGCAATAAAGAAACCGAAAAAAATGAAATATTGCAAAGCGAGAGCCAATACAGTACAGTAAATGATAATGCGATGATAGAAAACGACAAAATTTATGAAGGACCATAACTGAAAAAAACCTCGCAAATGTAACAATAGAAGATGCAGCAACGAAGCAAAAAAATAAACGATACACAAAAGCAAAAAATGATACACAAAAATATATAAAAAAGATCTATGAAATTTTCTACAATATACTTTTTGACAAAATAGAACGTATGAAATTTTCTACATTTCAAACATTTAAAAACTAAAACTTCAAATATTTCAAATCAAAATATCTTATATCTCTTTTCAAAAATATAATGGAATTTTGACAAAAAAAATATTGTTGAAAATTTCATTTAAAAAAATATATAAAAAAGACTCACCTGGGAAGGATTGTTCCTGAAGAATTCCTCCACCGAACTAAAACACTAATCATAGCTTTTTGTAACATTTCATAAAAAATCACTATTGGTCTCTTAGCAAATGACCCAATTGGCAGATTTAATTTTCAAATACACTTACGTCACTTACACTTCACTCAGTCATTTAATTTTAGTTCACGTCCATTTAAATTTATTGGTCACACCACTGCTGCCAACCGCTATCGGCCCCCTCACTGCCAACACGTTCCACGCAAATGAAAAGCGGATGAGGCCCAAATAAAACTAACTAACTATTGGCAGTTTTAATTTTCAAATTCACTTGTTTCACTTACACTTAATATTAGTCCACATATGCATCACATTCAAATTTTTTGGTCACACCACTGCTGCCAACGGTTGGAACGATGACGCTGCAAAGTGCCGGCCCACTGCCAACACGCAAATGAACAGCGGAACACTGCAGAAAAAAATCGAAAATACAGTTAGAATATTGAAAAGCATATCATTTCCACCATACTTACATACGATGACGAAGGAACCCGTTCGCTGTCGCTCGCAGTAAACCAAACAAACGATGCTATTACGACGATGCACTGGGGAACTCGATGCCGCTGGAACCTTTGCGAAGTTCAAAATGAGAATAGGCCGGGAACGTCGCCGAGTGCTTCTTTTAAACTCTGCTCAGTAACAAAAACTGCACATGTTGGGCACAATCTCTTCTCTGATTGGCCAATATGAGCATCTTGTTGTCTCGCTTCACACCACGGCTTCGGTATGGTTAAAATAGGTAAACATTGTGGCTTTACACTTGTGCCGAACCCAGGCGAGATCAAAATTTAATCATAGTTAGATCCGCCCATTTTTTCGTTGTCTCGCTTCACACCATAACGTCCGTATGGTTAACACAGGTAAACATTTTGGCTTTGCGCTCTGCCGAACCCAAGCGAGATTTTAACTATTGTTAGATCCACCCATTTTCTTGTGTTCAGCTTTGCCACCGGATTATCCATTTAAACCTTTTTAAAACTCTAAAAGAAGAATATCTCGATTTATTAGATCATCACGATTCAATTCATGCTAAATACCTGCTGGAAAAACCATCGGCTTAGCTAAATGGTGCTTTTGAAAAAGTGGCTGTGGTTTTTTTCATTGCGCAGTTGTGTTGCGTACCCCAGATCGGTGTGGTAGTGTGATAAAAAATCACAGCCACTTTTTCAAAAGCACCATCCAGCTAAGCCGATGGTTTTTCCAGCAGGTATTTTGCATGAATTGAATCGTGATGATCTAATAAATTGACTGATATTCTTCTTTTAGAGTTTTGAAAAGGTTTAAATGGATAATCTGGTGGCAAAGCAGAACACAATTTTTCTTACGCCTACTACCAAGCCTTGAGGTAACTTAATCCATCGAAGTGCAACATTTACGGAAGTGATGTTACCTATTCAGGGCATCAGGAATTTTATCAGATCCATCAACATACTACAATTCCCCGACTTCGGTAATCAAAAGGAATATAGTTTCTTGACAAAACAGATTACCGATCTCTAATTTATCTGTTTTCGATGAAAACCCCTTCTGAGACTTGACATCGCTGAATTTGAGTTCGTAATTGTAGGGGTGGAGCCTATTCTAGAATTAAGATTAATTCAGAAATTCTAATGTCTGTTTTTAAAATCTAAACAAAAGCAGGGACGAAAAATCTGCTGCAAAATAAATTAGAATCCTAATCAACTTTCATCTGATTAAATAAAGTTACAAAATGGATATGACTATCGCGTAATTTATCCATATAAAACTTACAGTTACAAAGTTGGAAGTTTTTTTTTTAAATATTTGAAGAACAAGTTGGAAAATTCGCTGTAACGCGAAAAAAAATTGCATTAATGAATTAAAACGAGCAAGCAGGCAAAAAATGCAAATTATTCTCGATCCACCCTAGAAGACATATGTATAATTGATGTTTGAGACTATCCAAGAAAATCATGACTTCGCAATTGATGAACACGATTTTTCTATGAATTTGAGAAAGGATATGCCAAAATATACCGAAAACTGAAATCTTATTATATCTGGCTAAACATGAAAAACCTTTGCAAGTCATGTAAAAAACTATAAAATGCAAAGAATAAAAATATCTGGCTTTGACATCGACGGTGAATTTGTTAAGGGTAAAATAATTGTAAAGGCGCTCTCTAGAATTGAGATCAATTCAGAAACTCTAACTGTTTTGTCTGAACCTACCAGGTTAAAGTCCTAATAAAAATAATTCAATACAATAATATAATTGTCTTGAATAATAATCTATAAAATGCAATTAATAAAGTACTATATACAACTGAAATATGAAATAAAAACTGCAATAAAGAAACCGAAAAAATGAAATATTGCAAAGCGAGAGCCAATACAGTACAGTAAATGATAATGCGATGATAGAAAACGACAAAATTTATGAAGGACCATAACTGAAAAAAACCTCGCAAATGTAACAATAGAAGATGCAGCAACGAAGCAAAAAAATAAACGATACACAAAAGCAAAAAATGATACACAAAAATATATAAAAAAGATCTATGAAATTTTCTACAATATACTTTTTGACAAAATAGAACGTATGAAATTTTCTACATTTCAAACATTTAAAAACTAAAACTTCAAATATTTCAAATCAAAATATCTTATATCTCTTTTCAAAAATATAATGGAATTTTGACAAAAAAAATATTGTTGAAAATTTCATTTAAAAAAATATATAAAAAAGACTCACCTGGGAAGGATTGTTCCTGAAGAATTCCTCCACCGAACTAAAACACTAATCATAGCTTTTTGTAACATTTCATAAAAAATCACTATTGGTCTCTTAGCAAATGACCCAATTGGCAGATTTAATTTTCAAATACACTTACGTCACTTACACTTCACTCAGTCATTTAATTTTAGTTCACGTCCATTTAAATTTATTGGTCACACCACTGCTGCCAACCGCTATCGGCCCCCTCACTGCCAACACGTTCCACGCAAATGAAAAGCGGATGAGGCCCAAATAAAACTAACTAACTATTGGCAGTTTTAATTTTCAAATTCACTTGTTTCACTTACACTTAATATTAGTCCACATATGCATCACATTCAAATTTTTTGGTCACACCACTGCTGCCAACGGTTGGAACGATGACGCTGCAAAGTGCCGGCCCACTGCCAACACGCAAATGAACAGCGGAACACTGCAGAAAAAAATCGAAAATACAGTTAGAATATTGAAAAGCATATCATTTCCACCATACTTACATACGATGACGAAGGAACCCGTTCGCTGTCGCTCGCAGTAAACCAAACAAACGATGCTATTACGACGATGCACTGGGGAACTCGATGCCGCTGGAACCTTTGCGAAGTTCAAAATGAGAATAGGCCGGGAACGTCGCCGAGTGCTTCTTTTAAACTCTGCTCAGTAACAAAAACTGCACATGTTGGGCACAATCTCTTCTCTGATTGGCCAATATGAGCATCTTGTTGTCTCGCTTCACACCACGGCTTCGGTATGGTTAAAATAGGTAAACATTGTGGCTTTACACTTGTGCCGAACCCAGGCGAGATCAAAATTTAATCATAGTTAGATCCGCCCATTTTTTCGTTGTCTCGCTTCACACCATAACGTCCGTATGGTTAACACAGGTAAACATTTTGGCTTTGCGCTCTGCCGAACCCAAGCGAGATTTTAACTATTGTTAGATCCACCCATTTTCTTGTGTTCAGCTTTGCCACCGGATTATCCATTTAAACCTTTTTAAAACTCTAAAAGAAGAATATCTCGATTTATTAGATCATCACGATTCAATTCATGCTAAATACCTGCTGGAAAAACCATCGGCTTAGCTAAATGGTGCTTTTGAAAAAGTGGCTGTGGTTTTTTTCATTGCGCAGTTGTGTTGCGTACCCCAGATCGGTGTGGTAGTGTGATAAAAAATCACAGCCACTTTTTCAAAAGCACCATCCAGCTAAGCCGATGGTTTTTCCAGCAGGTATTTTGCATGAATTGAATCGTGATGATCTAATAAATTGACTGATATTCTTCTTTTAGAGTTTTGAAAAGGTTTAAATGGATAATCTGGTGGCAAAGCAGAACACAATTTTTCTTACGCCTACTACCAAGCCTTGAGGTAACTTAATCCATCGAAGTGCAACATTTACGGAAGTGATGTTACCTATTCAGGGCATCAGGAATTTTATCAGATCCATCAACATATTCAACAATCTCCTCTAAACAAAAAACTTAGAAATCAAATTTGGACTAGTCCACTAAATTAGCATAAGCATTCAAAACTTTGAAAAATCATCTTTTATTGCGTAAAATACTACAATTCCCCGACTTCGGTAATCAAAAGGAATATAGTTTCTTGACAAAACAGATTACCGATCTCTAATTTATCTGTTTTCGATGAAAACCCCTTCTGAGACTTGACATCGCTGAATTTGAGTTCGTAATTGTAGGGGTGGAGCCTATTCTAGAATTAAGATTAATTCAGAAATTCTAATGTCTGTTTTTAAAATCTAAACAAAAGCAGGGACGAAAAATCTGCTGCAAAATAAATTAGAATCCTAATCAACTTTCATCTGATTAAATAAAGTTACAAAATGGATATGACTATCGCGTAATTTATCCATATAAAACTTACAGTTACAAAGTTGGAAGTTTTTTTTTTAAATATTTGAAGAACAAGTTGGAAAATTCGCTGTAACGCGAAAAAAAATTGCATTAATGAATTAAAACGAGCAAGCAGGCAAAAAATGCAAATTATTCTCGATCCACCCTAGAAGACATATGTATAATTGATGTTTGAGACTATCCAAGAAAATCATGACTTCGCAATTGATGAACACGATTTTTCTATGAATTTGAGAAAGGATATGCCAAAATATACCGAAAACTGAAATCTTATTATATCTGGCTAAACATGAAAAACCTTTGCAAGTCATGTAAAAAACTATAAAATGCAAAGAATAAAAATATCTGGCTTTGACATCGACGGTGAATTTGTTAAGGGTAAAATAATTGTAAAGGCGCTCTCTAGAATTGAGATCAATTCAGAAACTCTAACTGTTTTGTCTGAACCTACCAGGTTAAAGTCCTAATAAAAATAATTCAATACAATAATATAATTGTCTTGAATAATAATCTATAAAATGCAATTAATAAAGTACTATATACAACTGAAATATGAAATAAAAACTGCAATAAAGAAACCGAAAAAATGAAATATTGCAAAGCGAGAGCCAATACAGTACAGTAAATGATAATGCGATGATAGAAAACGACAAAATTTATGAAGGACCATAACTGAAAAAAACCTCGCAAATGTAACAATAGAAGATGCAGCAACGAAGCAAAAAAATAAACGATATACAAAAGCAAAAAATGATACACAAAAATATATAAAAAAGATCTATGAAATTTTCTACAATATACTTTTTGACAAAATAGAACGTATGAAATTTTCTACATTTCAAACATTTAAAAACTAAAACTTCAAATATTTCAAATCAAAATATCTTATATCTCTTTTCAAAAATATAATGGAATTTTGACAAAAAAAATATTGTTGAAAATTTCATTTAAAAAAATATATAAAAAAGACTCACCTGGGAAGGATTGTTCCTGAAGAATTCCTCCACCGAACTAAAACACTAATCATAGCTTTTTGTAACATTTCATAAAAAATCACTATTGGTCTCTTAGCAAATGACCCAATTGGCAGATTTAATTTTCAAATACACTTACGTCACTTACACTTCACTCAGTCATTTAATTTTAGTTCACGTCCATTTAAATTTATTGGTCACACCACTGCTGCCAACCGCTATCGGCCCCCTCACTGCCAACACGTTCCACGCAAATGAAAAGCGGATGAGGCCCAAATAAAACTAACTAACTATTGGCAGTTTTAATTTTCAAATTCACTTGTTTCACTTACACTTAATATTAGTCCACATATGCATCACATTCAAATTTTTTGGTCACACCACTGCTGCCAACGGTTGGAACGATGACGCTGCAAAGTGCCGGCCCACTGCCAACACGCAAATGAACAGCGGAACACTGCAGAAAAAAATCGAAAATACAGTTAGAATATTGAAAAGCATATCATTTCCACCATACTTACATACGATGACGAAGGAACCCGTTCGCTGTCGCTCGCAGTAAACCAAACAAACGATGCTATTACGACGATGCACTGGGGAACTCGATGCCGCTGGAACCTTTGCGAAGTTCAAAATGAGAATAGGCCGGGAACGTCGCCGAGTGCTTCTTTTAAACTCTGCTCAGTAACAAAAACTGCACATGTTGGGCACAATCTCTTCTCTGATTGGCCAATATGAGCATCTTGTTGTCTCGCTTCACACCACGGCTTCGGTATGGTTAAAATAGGTAAACATTGTGGCTTTACACTTGTGCCGAACCCAGGCGAGATCAAAATTTAATCATAGTTAGATCCGCCCATTTTTTCGTTGTCTCGCTTCACACCATAACGTCCGTATGGTTAACACAGGTAAACATTTTGGCTTTGCGCTCTGCCGAACCCAAGCGAGATTTTAACTATTGTTAGATCCACCCATTTTCTTGTGTTCAGCTTTGCCACCGGATTATCCATTTAAACCTTTTTAAAACTCTAAAAGAAGAATATCTCGATTTATTAGATCATCACGATTCAATTCATGCTAAATACCTGCTGGAAAAACCATCGGCTTAGCTAAATGGTGCTTTTGAAAAAGTGGCTGTGGTTTTTTTCATTGCGCAGTTGTGTTGCGTACCCCAGATCGGTGTGGTAGTGTGATAAAAAATCACAGCCACTTTTTCAAAAGCACCATCCAGCTAAGCCGATGGTTTTTCCAGCAGGTATTTTGCATGAATTGAATCGTGATGATCTAATAAATTGACTGATATTCTTCTTTTAGAGTTTTGAAAAGGTTTAAATGGATAATCTGGTGGCAAAGCAGAACACAATTTTTCTTACGCCTACTACCAAGCCTTGAGGTAACTTAATCCATCGAAGTGCAACATTTACGGAAGTGATGTTACCTATTCAGGGCATCAGGAATTTTATCAGATCCATCAACATATTCAACAATCTCCTCTAAACAAAAAACTTAGAAATCAAATTTGGACTAGTCCACTAAATTAGCATAAGCATTCAAAACTTTGAAAAATCATCTTTTATTGCGTAAAATACTACAATTCCCCGACTTCGGTAAGCAATTTATTGCAACAGCTGACCCCTCTAAAGCATGATAATATTAAATTACATATTGCATACGCAAATAAAGCGTTTATACAAGGTGGCGCAAATAAATTGACTGTCTAGCAAGAATTAACAAGCATCCACTAAATGACACTATATTTTAGGCAATAATTAAAAGGAAAACAGTTTCTTTACAAAACAGATTACTGATCTCTAGTTTATCTGTTTTCGATGAAAACCACTTCTTCAGAAATAACTAGAATAAGACTTGACCACGTTGAATTTGAGTTCGAATGTAGGAGTGGAGGCTAGTCTAGAATTAAGATTAATTCAGAAACTCTAATATCCAAGCAAGTTGCAAAATAAACAAGATGACCATGAAATACATACAGAGCTCGTTCAACTCAAAGTATCTAAATCAATATATACAAATTCGATATTCAATTTACCGAAATTAAATATCGAAAAATCGTCGACGAATAATGTAAATGGTCTGATCATAAACATTAAAAAATGGATATGATTCCAAAGTAATTTACCAATATAAAACTTACAGTTACAAAGTTGGAATTTTTTTTTGGAAAATTTGAAAATTAGGCTGAAAAGAATGCTCTAGCGGTCTCAATTTAAACATAAATAAATTGAAACAAGCAAGCAGGCAAAATTTAAAAAATGCAAACTATCAAAGTACGATAGAAGACATATAATTGATATTTGACATTTTCCAAGAAAATCATGATTTCGCAATTGGTGAATATAATTTTTTATGAGTTTGAGTAAGGCATAAATAATGCATGACTCCATACTATTAAGAATCAATTGGAAGACTTCACCTCGAAGAATTTGACATCGACAGTGAGTGAGAGTGCATCCGTCCTTACATTTATTTAAATGTAAGAACGGATGCGCTCTCTAGAATTATAAGATTAATTCAGAAACTCTGATTTGTATGTTTTTTTTTAAATCCAAGTAAGAACGGGAACAAGAAAACTGCTACAAAATACACAATATGGTAGTTTTAATCCTAATAAATGTCAAGTCCAAATACAAAGCTTGATCAGCTCAAAATATCAGAACTAGTAAAAATAAATAAAACATAATATACCAAAATTAAATTTTGAAAAATTCGAGACGAATAACATAAATGGGTGCGGAGAACCTACCAGGTTAAATCCCAACTAAACACAATTCAATATTATAACATAATAAACATTAAAATTAATTATTACAAAATGGGGGTGGGCATAGCGTAGTTGGTCTTGTACGCTGCTCGCCCGGGTTCGATTCCCAACCCCGCACATAGGGTTAGAGAGGTAAAGAGATTTTCCTATCTCGAAAAAAGGTGAATGAGCATAAGATTAAAATTTCTATACTGCCCATAAAATCATAAGAGTCCCAGAGTATGCTGTATCACCACTGAATCACAATGCACAAATAAGATTTTCAGGTTTGTTTAGAAAATATCGAAAAAATACCAAAACATGGTTGTCCCATCCATAAGGCTCAATTATAATGTAAATCTTCAACAGCGTTTTTCTCGGCTTTCTGTTTTTCAATATTGGACTCTTATACTTTTATGGGCAATATAATCGAAATAAAATAAATAATAATTACAAAAACGATATGATTGTAGCGTCATATTGAATTACCTATTGCATACGCAAATAAAGGTGTCGCAAATAAATTGACTGTCTAGCAAGAATTAACAAGCATCCACTAAGCGATACTATGTTTTAGGCAATAATCAAAAGGAAAATAGTTTCTTGATAAAGCAGATTACGGATCTCTAGTTTATCTGTATTGGACGATATGAGCATCTTGTTGTTTCGCTTTACACCATGGCGTCGGTATGGTTAAAATAGGTAAACATTGTGGTTTTCCCGAACAAATACAATCACCCGTCAAAGGTAGGTAATGTTCTCGCAAATGAAGGAATACGGATGATCAAGGATGTACGAAAGATCGGCCGGTTCCGATTCAAGATCATGTTCGAAATGGCGAAGGAGGCTAGCCAACTACCGCTAGAGCAGAGATTTTTGAAAATATTCAGAGCGGAGATTTTCGAAAATTTGAAAGCTGATAAAGAACGATAATGAACGTGGAAAAACGGAAATTTGAAAGCTGATGAAAAACGATAATGAACGTGGAAAAACGGAAACAGCAAAAAACAGGGAAGGGAACCACGGAGAACACTGGCGAACAGTGAAGATCAAATTCAAGAACAGAGTGCCACCGGAGACAGCAATGGCTTTTCCAATGAAACTGCGTGATGTTCGGCCACACAAACAGCAGGTGCGAAAGAAGCAAATCCACAATGTGCACCCTGCGGCAACAAACATGGAAACGAGGTGGAGTGCACAGGACAGGTCAGATGCAGAGAAGAACATCCATCTTACGACCGGAGATGCCCGGAGCGAGCGAGATAACTCAAGGCGAAGAAACACGCACAGAGAAGAAGTAGTACGCAAAAAGAAGCGATGGAGTTGTACCCGAAATGAGCCACCCCCGACAGTAAAACCAGTTCGACATTCTAGAAGAATACGAATTTATTCCGCACCTGCAACAGAAATGGACGAAATGGAGACAATCTACAGTTCTGGTCTGGGCGTTAGAAAACGAACCGAGCAACGAAGAACCGCACCAGAAACCAAGGGACAATGAAAACGTCAAACGGAACTCCGAAGTAGCAGTTTCGAAAATGGCTAGCTATTTAGAAGATAGTCCAAGATGCAGAAAAGAGATAAAGGAGTAAGCTAGGAAAGTTGAAGAATTAGACAAGAAAGTCGGCATAATTGGAAGGATAATAAAATTAAAACGATGCGTGGAACAAGAAACCAAACAGTAGCAGAATCAAACCAGCTTAGAGAAGAAATAAACACGAAAAAAGACGGCTATATCAACACAGAACCGAAAACACCAAAAGCAGCAAACTTCTGACAACGAAAATGACACGGCGATATGAACGCAAACGCAGACGAAATGATCAGCAAGCGACAGAGGCTAAACCTGACCATTGCTCACCACCAAGAAATAAAATTAATGCGAGAAGCGGAAAGCATTGCTCCCAGAATATACGACAGCAATATCATTCGGTTATTTTGTTTGTTTGATATTTCATGAAGTGCATCTTATTTTCAAAAATAGGCGAATGACCGCCGCGGTTATAGCCGTAATAAATAATAAGAATAAAAAATATTATTTAATTTGCATCCTAAAATTAAATCAAGAAAATGGCCGGTCAGGTTAAAACCCGCATAAACATACAAATAAGTAGGTTTGAAAAATGTGCATTATGGGAGAACACATAATGTAGAATGCGTCATATCCAATTTTTCACTATTTATGTTATCGTATACGCAGTAGAGTGGAGCATGGTTATATGAAAAAAATAAATAATATTTCGCTACGAGCACCTTTTTGGGCTCCAGTTGGGTCCTAGAATATCTATGCAAATCCTAATCTCGATCGGTGAAACTATATTTTTGCGCCTACGGTTTAAAGTTTACATGTGATTTCATAAAGGGAAATTCGACTTTTACAAACCAATTCATCCAAGAGTCACCCAGTGCCTCCTAAAAATAAATAGATGTGAAATTTATCAAAGAAACAAAGCCCCGAAAACAGCAAAACGATTTTAAGACTGTGGAAAAAGTTATAGAGCAAAAATTGACTGTTGCTCAGAAGATTGATAAACATTTCGATTTTTATAGCACCTACTATGCTACCTGACTCGACGGTCGAACGTATGTAACAGAATTTTTACCTTAATTAGAGAAAGTTACAAAAGAAGCCTCAATTTATCTTTCAACGCTCTTGGAAAGCGACCAAACACTTCATATCATTGATTAAGACCCAGTAAGAGAAAGTCAAAACAAAATTACATATAATTGAACAGCCAAATGCAGTAGTGCTAGAGAACAAGAATATTTTATTAATCATCAGAGCGAGCATCAATCGGTTTCTTATTAAAAACTTTTTCCACAATTTTTCCATGCGAAGTCCCATGTAAACTTTAAACAGTGGGCGCAAAAATATAGTTTCACTGATCGAACTAAGAATTGATACAGCTGTTTTAGAACCCAAATGGTACCCAAAAAGTCGCTCGGAGCAGAAATCTAATTTTAGTCCCACCCTAATACGCAGTTGTAAGATTGAGCAATCGAGAAAGATTTCAGGAGGTAATTGTACTGGTTTGTATAGTTTTTCACCTATCAAAACCAAATCACAAGAGAGACTTTACTTGTAACCTTTGTTTTTGACTGAATCTATGCGCAGTGATACATAAGATTTTTTCGTAAAATAATGTACGAAAAATATTCGCTAGACATTATTTCTAGAAAAAGAAAGGAAAACGAAGCGAACTATTTCAGAATCTAAACATAACTTCACTTGCCCAAGCTGGAAAGCAATTAAAAAGCTATTCAGTTTAACCAGCTGTAGTTGTGAATAGAAATGAATGATGATAAAAGGAAGACAAACGACCTCCAGACTTTAGCAAAGTGTTCTTGCTACGTCTTCTGCATCTGTATCGCTTTGTCATTGAGCATTGCAACGAAAAGCTTTTGCTGTATTAAGCTTTCTCCTTGCAAAGTATAGAACCAGAGCCAAAACCATTGGGGTAATGAAGAAGTTCAATGAATAGATTGCAGTAAGAATAATCTCAATGAGACGGGAAGGTTGAGAAAAAACTAGGAGAATTGCTTTAACGAAAAATGCAATTAAGACGGACACCGCAGGGGAAATTTATTCGAAGGAAAAACGCAAATAAATTATGATATTACGATATTAAACTATATAAAAAGAACAATGATAGTAAAAGGTACATTATAACGTGAAAAGTTTCGACAAAACAAACGAATTGTAAAACTAAATGAAACGTGGAAAACAAAAAGTATTTAATAGCAAATAATATATAAGAACTCCAAGAAGGAAGGGATCAAAATCAAAAAGAGCAAGTTACGCAAAAATGGAACAGACACTTTAATTGGATGCTTTTCCCCGCCCTATGCTGCACAACGGATAAAACGAATGCAATATTGACTAAAAGCGTTTAAAATATTTTAATACAAGTATGAAATCGAGTAAATGTATGACAAGGAAATCGCAAACTCGGAATAATTCAGTGTTTTTATTTTATTTACGTAATCAGTCCATATCACCCACCATTGATAGCACGAACCAGCTGCAATCTAACCAGACTAGTTGTGACAGCCATAACCGAAATGTGCGCAAAGCACCAGCACGTTCCAACGGACCAGATAACTGGATTTGGCTAACCGCCTCTATAAGTGACTGACACCATAATGGGCAAGTGTACTATGCCATCTGCACCAGGAGCAGTTGCACTGGGTTTGGCGCGCTTGTGGGCGACGTCGAAGGGGATTGTTTACGGCAAGTGCCAATGCTATGGGCATCACCATGCATCGCTAAAGCAGTCCCAACCAACACGACTCAAACTGCTGTTGGTTCCACTGAGACAAAAATAAGGGTAGTATCAAAACAAAAGTCGTTCGTCGTCTACCAAAGAACCATTTCAAAGGAAAACAAAGTTGAAAAAAATAACTTGGAAAGAAAATCATATTCAGCCAAAACAAAAAATAGGCGCCGATTATTTTTTCGCTGAAGAATTCAAGAAAAGTTTTGAAAGAAATTAAATTTTTGGTTGTAAATCTGACGTGGAATGATGCATATGCATATTTCGAGTAATCGTCAAGGGGTTTCCTATTAAACAAACAAATTATATATCGAAATAAAATCGTGTGTAATTTTTTTAATACAATAATTGGCACTAGTCACAATTTATCAATATTATGAACGTAAGTGACCTAGGGGGCGCGAACAGCATAGTTGGTAAATCGATTGCATTGTATGCAGCTCAGCAGGGTTCGATTTGTGACCCTGCAAAAAAAGGTTTGAGATTTTTCTAACCTAAAAAAGAAGTAAATGACCCCAAGGTTAATACCTCTACAATCGGAATCAAAAATAATAAAACGATGGTGATAAATATGATAAAATCCAACACAGTGAATAGACTGATACAAACACTACGACCTCCGTTCGCGTATATATTGTGAAAATGGCAACCAAGCCAAGTGAGCATAATAAATTTATTAGTCTTAGGAAAAAAATCGCGGGAATACATAAAGATATTGCTTCTTTGGAAAGTGTAAAAAATTTCAATTGACCCCAACTTGTCATAAAGTCAAGTTGAAGACATACGTGCCTTTAAGTGTAATGAAAAAGATGGAAGCCGATTTCTTAAATCATAGTAAAAAACGTTTATATAGTGTATTAAATGTGACAACATTGGAGTGCTATAGCCTGCATTTGAAATTGGCTAAAGAACACCCAATGAGTTTTTGTTTGTTCCTAACAAAAGTGAAAGTTCCGGAAAAGTGTAAATCGGAAAGAAAGAGAAAACTTTTGAACAAGAAGTTCGACAATTTAAGACGAAAATCCTACATTGACCAACCCAAACCGACAGTACACATTTTAAATGACTTTGTGGTAAATCGTTCATCCCAGAGATTTACCGAAGAACAATCGACTTTGTTAAATCAGGGACTTAACTATGCGATAGCATCAAGATCAAATTTTGAACAAGTAATCATCAACCTAGAGACAGGTATCAATAATTGCAACCTTCCTTTTTCAATAATTAATAATGCTAGATCCACGACAGCGGAAATAATTAAAGAAAATACTCCACAAAAATGTCAAACAAAAGAAATAACAATTATAAACGAATTGAGGGAAAAGCCAGTTTTTATTTGATGGCTGACAAGGGAAATAAAGTTGTAATAATGGACAAAGTACAATATGACGCTGACATGACCCAAAAAATTATATCTGGCCCGTACAGGGCACAGAGAACGAACCCCCTCCCGGACATGATTAAACGTGTTGAAAAAACTCTTAAAGACTGTAAACCCCTCTTGGGTGAGAATCTCACTCGTTTCAAAGTTTCAAACCCCATCTTACCCCGAATAAAGGGACTCCCAAAAAATCACAAACCCGGAAATGAAATCAGAGAAATTATTTCATCAATAGGTGCCCCAACCCAAAAAATTGCAAAATGGCTAGTACAAGAATTTCAAAATATGCCAAAAAAGTTTTGCAGCCGGTCCATCACCAATACACAATAATTCGCGGGGAACGTGCCATTTGAGCCAATATATTCTGATTCCTGAACAGTCTATGGAAAATCCAAATAAGATCTTATATCCAACTTACTCGCCTTTGCATGGAAGAAAATTTTTTCACATTCCGGGGTGTCTTCTATAAACAAACCAAGGGTGCTCCGATGGATAACCCACTCTCTCCATTTCTTTGTGAACTTTTTATGGCAAACTTAGAAGAATGTTTAAAAGAAAAAGGTGAGCTACCAAAACGCTGGTGGCGATACGTTGACGATGTCTTCTGTATTATCAAAAGAAAAAAAATTATCCCGGATGTTGGAAACCGTTAACAACATCCATAAAAATATCAATTTTACACATGAAGAAGAGAAAGATAACAATTTACCCTTATTGAATGTGCTTGTAAAAAGAGAGGAGGGGGGTCATTGATTTTCGAAATATATAGGAAACCTATATAGAGGATTATACCAAATACTTCAAACAACTCATATCAGCATAAAATGGCCGCTTTTCACCACATGGTCCATAGAATGCTTACTTTACCATTAGGGGAAGAAGCAAAAACTGAATTCATTTTCGAAACAGGTAAGCTCAACTGGTATCCAGAGCAAACCATCCAATCAATAATTAATAAAAAATCTAGAATGCTTCATAAACAAAACCTCACAACCTTAACTCCAACAACTGAAAATTTAAAAAGGATAGCAGTAGATTTCAACCAGAATACAGCTTATCCAGTTAGGAAAAGCTTGGTGTAGATCTAGTTTTCAGTAGTAAAAATTACCAGCTAAAATCAATACTAGGATCCAGAAAGGATCCGAAAGAAACACTGAGCAAATCGGGGATATATAAAATATCATGTTCACATTGTGATAAAGTTTATATTGGACAAACCAGGAGAACATTAGAAATTCGATTCGAAGAGCACATTGCGAAATAGCAAAAGCTTCTAGAGAATCTGATAAAGACTTGCCATTCCACTTCAAATCCAAGGTAGCGGAACACGCTTTTTCAGAAAAACATAACTTTTTTCCCCTTTTTATTAACGACTTATAGTGAGTCAATCTTTTTCCTTTTTTATTTTGTAACGACATTTAATTAGCAAGGGACTGGAAGGTGAAGTATTTTTCAAATATTAAGAGCCATAGTACTCAAGGAAGAGCAAGGATTTGAAGTAAGAAAGTTTAGAAAAGCGTGGAGTAGGGTTAATGAACAAGCTTAGAGTTTCCCGGCTACTTAACTCTTTGTCTTCTGCAACGCAGGAGTCAGGATCTTTTGCATTAAATGCGAATCACCTGAGACTGCGGCATGTCCGGACAAGCGTAAAGTCAATTTAATGACTTATACTGTCGGTTTGTATATATTAAATTTGTACATGATATGACTGATCTCTGATGTCTCGGATTACGATTCTGGGGGTACAATAGTATACCGCCGGAATAGGCCAAATCAGCACCGATTCCTTCTGACCAATAAGGTGAAAAACGGTAATATTTACCAGAAACTGAGAATTTACACTCTAACAAACAATTTAAGTTCCAATTCATATAGATTTGGTTGGAAATGTGTCTTGAAACGGAGTTCGAAATCGGGATCAATATGACCCGCTAACACCTTATTCGTTACAAAAAGTTAACACCTAATGAAGGTAAAGGAAGAAATAACCTTCTGTAACACCGATTCAGCAAAAAAGCAGTCAAATGTATAGAAAATTTATGAGAAAATAACCAAATTAAAATTAGAAAATTAAATTTGAAAAAATATCAACTGAGGTATTTAAAAGTTAATTTTTTATATATTTCTTCCAAGAAAAATATATTTTACACTTTAAATGAAATTTGGAACACTATTCAATACGTATTACAAACCATACTAAAAATTCATAAATTTTCTCTTACGGGAAAGGTGTTGCGGTCAAGTAATAACTACCAACGCAACCGAATCGACTTTTTCACTGAATCAATTATACAATCCATCTGATTATCATACCTTAAAATATAAATGGTGATCAGTATATATCTCTGTAAAGCAGTTCCTCCTCAATATTTACTATCTCTTACCCAATTTTCAATATTTTGCAATGAAAATTTTGTTCAAATGTTGCATTATTGTAGGGAAACTAACACTTTCTGTATCGCCAACAAAATGAAAGCAATAATATTTTCACCAAAAATACAACTCCAAATTAAATCCATCGAAGTGCAACTTTTACGGAAGTGATGTTACCTATTTAGGACATCAGGAATTTTATCAGATCCATCAACATATTCAACAACCGCCACTAAACAAAAAACTTAGAAATCAAAATTGGACTTGTACTAAATATGCACAAATATTCAAAATTTTGAAAAATCATCTGTTATTCCCTAAAATACTACAATTCCCCGACTTCCGTCAACAATAACTGACGCCTCTAAAGTGGGATGTGGTGTGGTTCTAGTGCAAAAGCATGATAATATTGAATTTCCTATTGCATACGCAAATAAAGTGTTTACAAAAAGCGTCGCAAATAAATTAACTGTCTAGCAAAAATTAACAAGCATCCACTAATCGATATTATATTTTAGGCAACAATCAAAAGGAAAACAGTTTCTTGACGAAACAGATTACCGATCTCTAGTTTATCTGTTTTCGATGGAAACCCCTTCTCCAGAATTAACTAGAATGAGATTTGACCTCGAAGAATATGAGATCGTGAATGTAGGGGGTGAGACTAGTCCAGAATTAAGATTAATTTAAAAAATCTAATGTCTGTTTTCAAAATCCAAACAAGAGAAGGAACGAAAAATCTGTTGCAAAGTCAGCAAGATGACCACATACAGAGCCCTTTCAACTAAAAGTATCTGAATCAATATATAAAAATGAAATATACATTTACCGAAATTAAATATCGAAAAATCGTCGACGAATAATATAAATGGTCTGATCAAAAACATTAAAAAATGGATATGATTCTAGCGAAATTTATTCATATTAAACTTACAGTTACAAAGTTGGAAAATCTAAAAAAAATTGAAGAACATGCTTGAAAGAATGCTCTAACGCTCTTAATTTAACCATAAATGAATTGAAACAAGCAATCACGTAAAATTAAAAAAAAAATGCAAATTATTCTCGATCAACCTCAAAGTACGATAGATGATGAGAGTTGAGAAAGCCATGAGAAAATATACCGAACACTTAAATGTTATTATATCTGGCTAAATAAGAAAAAATCTATTGCAAGCTATGTAAAAAACTGTAAAATAAAATAAAATAACACACAACAAAAACAAGTAAAGTATTTAATAAAATCAGCGAAATGCTTTAAATAATACATGACTCCATACCACCAAGAAACAATTGGAACACTATACCTCGAAGAATTTGGCATCGACGGTGAGTTTGTTAAGGGTAAAATAAATGTAAATGGATGCGCTCTCTAGAATTAAAATTAATTCAATAATATAATTGTCCTGAAAATAAATATTGAAATTAATAATTACAAAATGGGGGCGGACATACGTAGTTGGTCTTGTACGCCGCTCACCCGGATTTGATTCCCAACCCAGCACATAGGGCTAGACATTTTTGTAAAGAGATTTTTCTATCCCGAAAAGAGGTGAATGAGCATAAGGATAAAATCTCTATAATCGAAATAAAATAAATAATAATTATAAAAACGATATGATTGTAGCGTCATATTGAATTACCTATTACATACGCCAATAAAGCGTTTATAAAAGGTATCGCAAATAAATTGACTGTGTAACAAGCAAGCATTAACAAGCATCATCTAAGCGATACTATGTTTTGGGCAATAATCAAAAGGAATATAGTTTCTTGACAAAACAGATTACCGATCTCTAATTTATTTGTTTTCGATGAAAACCCCTTCTGAGACTTGACATCGTTGAATTTGAGTTCGTGATTGTAGGGGTGGAACCTAGTCTAGAATTAAGATTAATTCAGAAATTCTAATGTCTGTTTTTAAAATCCAAACAAAAGCAGGAACGAAAAATCTGCTGCAAAATAAATTAGAATCCTAATCAACTTTCATTTGATTAAATAAAGCTACAAAATGGATATGACTCTAGTGTAATTTATCCGTATAAAACTTACAGTTACAAAGTTGGAAGTTTTTTTTTAAATATTTGAAGAACAGGTTGGAAAATTCGCTGTAACGCACTCAATTTTTTTCAAAAAATGCATTAATGAATTGAAACGAGCAAGCAGGCAAAAAATGCAAATTATTCTCGATCCACCCTAGAAGACATATGTATAATTGATGTTTGAGACTATCCAAGAAAATCATGACTTCGCAATTGATGAACACGATTTTTCTATGAATTTGAGAAAGGACATGCCAAAATATACCGAAAACTGGAATCTTATTATATCTGGCTAAATATGAAAAACCTTTGCAAGCCATGTAAAAAACTATAAAATGCAAAGAATAAAGGCGCTCTCTAGAATTGAGATCAATTCAGAAACTCTAACTGTTTTGTCTGAACCTACCAGGTTAAAGTCCTAATAAAATCAATTCAATACAATAATATAATTGTCTTGAATAATAATCTATAAATTGCAATGAAAAAGGTACTATATAGAACTGAAATATGAAATAAAAACTGCAATAAAAAACCGAAAAAAAGAAATATTGCAAAGCGAGAGCCAATACAGTACAGTAAATGATAATGCGATGATGGAAAACGACAAAATTTATGAAGGACCATAACTGAAAAAAACCTCGCAAATGTAACAATAGAAGATGCAGCAACGAAGCAAAAAAATAAACGATACACAAAAGCAAAAAAAATGATACACAAAAATATATAAAAAGGTCTATGAAATTTTCTACAATATACTTTTTGACAAAATAGAACGTATGAAATTTTCTACATTTCAAACATTTAAAAACTAAAACTTCAAATATTTCAAATCAAAATATCATATATTTCTTTTCAAAAATATAATGGAATTTTGACAAAAAAATATTGTCGAAAATTTCATTTAAAAAAATATATAAAAAAGACTCACCTGGGAAGGATTGTTCCTGATGAATTCGTCCACCGAACTAAAACACTAATCATAGCTTTTTGTAACATTTCATAAAAATCACTATTGGTCTCTTAGCGAATGACCCAATTGGCAGATTTAATTTTCAAATACACTTACGTCACTTACACTTCACTCAGTCATTTAATTTTAGTTCACGTCCATTTAAATTTATTGGTCACACCACTGCTGCCAGCCGCTATCGGCCCCCTCACTGCCAACACGCTCCCACGCAAATGAAAAGCGGATGAGGCCCAAATAAAACTAACTAACTATTGGCAGTTTTAATTTTCAAATTCACTTGTTTCACTTGCACTTAATATTAGTCCACATATGCATCACAATTACATTTATTGGTCACACCACTGCTGCCAACGGTTGGAACGATGACGCTGCAAAGTGCCGACCCACTGCCAACACGCAAATGAACAGCGGAACACTGCAGAAAAAAAATCGAAAATACAGTTAGAATATTGAAAAGCATATCATTTTCACCATACTTACATACGATGACGAAGGAACCCGTTCGCTGTCGCCCGCAGTAAACCAAACGAACGATGCTATTACGACGATGCACTGGGGAACTCGATGCCGCTGGAACCTTTGCGACGTTCAAAATGAGAATAGGCCGGGAACGTCGCCGAGTGCTTCTTTTAAACTCTGCTCAGTAACAAAAACAGCACATGTTGGGCACAATCTCTTCTCTGATTGGCCGATATGAGCATCTTGTTGTCTCGCTTCACACCATGGCGCCGGTTAAAATAGGTAAACATTGTTGCTTTGCACTCGTATCGAACCCAGGGGAAATAAAATTTTAATCCTTGTTAGATCCGCCCATTTTCTTGTTTTCTCGCTTCACACCATGGCGTCGGTATGGTTAAAACAGGTAAACATTGTGGTTTTGCACTTGTGCCGAACCCAGGCGAAATAAAATTTTAATTATTGTTGGATCCACCCATTTTCTTTCAAAGGACACTCGTAAAAGGCATGTCACGCCCTCGTAGCAGCAGTAGGAATAAGCATATTGCTCGTCGGCCGCAGGAGGAAAGTGAAACTAACACATTCTGTATCGCCAAAAAAACTATGAAAGCGATATTGTATTCACCAAAAAATAACTCCACATTAAATCCATCGAAGCGCAACTTTTACGGAAGTGATGTTACCTATTCAGGGCATCAGGAATTTTATCAGATCCATCAACATATTTAACAATCTCCTCTTAACAAAAAACTTAGAAATCAAATTTGGACTAGTCCACTAAATAAGCATAAGCATTCAAAATTTTGAAAAATCATCTTTTATTCCGTAAAATACTACAATTCCCTGACTTCGGAAAGCAATTTATTGCAATAACTGACCCCTCTAAAGCATGATAATATTAAATGACATATTGCATACGCAAATAAAGCGTTTATACAAGGTGTCGCAAATAAATTGACTGTCTAGCAAGAATTAACAAGCATCCACTAAATGACACTATATATTAGGCAATAATTAAAAGGAAAACAGTTTCTTGACAAAACAGATTACCGATCTCTAGTTTATCTGTTTTCGATGGAAACCCCTTCTCCAGAATTAACTAGAATGAGATTTGACCTCGAAGAATTTGAGATCGTGAATGTAGGGGTGGAGACTAATCTAGAATTAAGATTAATTCAGAAACTCGAATATGTCTGTATTTAACATCCAAGCAAGTTTCAAAATAAACAAGATGACCACGAAATACATACAGAGCCCGTTCAACTCAAAGTATAACCACTATATAGAAATGAAATATTCAATTTACCGAAATTAAATATCGAAAAATCGTCGACGAATAATGTAAATGGTCTGATCATAAACATTAAAAAATGGATATGATTCCAACGTAATTTATCAATATAAAACTTACAGTTACAAAGTTGGAATTTTTTTTGAAAATTTGAAGATTAAGCTGAAAAGAATGCTCTAGCGGTCTCAATTTAAACATAAATGAATTGAAACAAGCAAGCAGGCAAAATTAAAAAAAAAATACAAGCTATAACCGATCAACCTCAAAGTACGACATATAATTAAAATTTAGGATTTTCCAAAAAAATCATGATTTTTTTTATAAGTTTGAGTAAGGCATGAATAATGCATGACTCCATACTATTAAGAATTAATTAATTCAGAAACTCTGTTTTGTATGTTTTTTTAAATCCAAGCAAGAACAGAAACAAGAAAACTGCTACAAAATACACAAGATGGTAGTGTTAATCCTAATAAATGTCAAGTCCAAACACAAATCTTGTTCAGCTCAAAATATCAGAACTAATATAAATAAATAAAACATATAATATACCAAAATTAAATTTTGAAAAATTCGAGACGAACAACATAAATGGGTGTGAAGAACCTATCAGGTTAAAGCCCCAATAAAAACAATTCAATACTATAACATAAGACAGACAGTTAGACATTTTTCTATCCCGAAAAGAGGTGAATAAGCATAAGATTAAAA
>NW_026683461.1:29170-50000 GCF_030247195.1 Topomyia yanbarensis | reverse complement strand
CACGGTTCATTTCGGAAAGCCGAACGATACGCAAACTTTTTCAATTTAAATGTAGCGTATGTTTTTGATTTCTGCATTACACGGGCAAATAGAAAAATAACATGTTAAACTGGAAAATTGATCTACATTTTACTTGTTTTACTGATGTATAATCTATTCTCTAATAGTATAAACGGGGATGAAGGTCATCGGTCTGTAATATACGTAGCTTACGCAACGCAGAGTACGATTTGTCAAATTTAGCTCTACTTACAATAACTATTGCTGCTACAGTCAGCAGTTACGACAAGAAGGAGCATGAAGTGGGATATTTTTCTTTGTTTGCTGCGAAGTTTGATGGTTAAGCATTGAATTGGGTTAAACCTATTAAATATTTTTGCTAGATTAACTAACTAAAGTTTTTATATTCATGTATATAACCCTAATGCTAATTACACTTATTACAAATTTTGGAATTATTCTGTCCAAATAAAAATAGCAATGACTTCTCAGTCGTTTTTTTAGTATCGGTTTGGCCTATTGTGAAATATACGGTACAGTTATTTGTATTTTCCGTCAACGCTCAAGGCGGAAGGTTCCTGTTTTCATGATCCTGTACTGCATATTAGGACATAGAATGGATGGATTTTTGTCGAAGGTGAGTTGTCTGTTGGTTTGTATTTTTATGCGTTCTTTATATTCCTACTAATTAACCGATTTCGCCAATTTTCTCTATTGTTTCAGAGAGCGAGTAAGGGCGCTATAACCCTGGCTCATTAGCCAGGGCAGGGCTAAATACTTCTGTCCCATCCCAGGAACCTAGGACCAAAGGAGTGACATTAATCCTCTTAGCAACGTCACTTCCAACGATTTATCAAACCCCCATCAAACTGAAACGGTTGTGTACGGTTGTCCACGTTTCTTCCTTATTCAAGGTTCAAAATAATCCTTTGATTAAATTATTCATTGCATGAATAATTTGATTGCCGTAGAATTTTGAATCATCTTTATTTTGTACGCTGCACAGTTGGCCTGGCCGCTTTAATGCTTGTGTCATATTCAATATGTGCCACAAACATTAATAATGACAAGAAAAATTGTGGACGAACGTCTGCAATTTTCCAGGATCCCTACATGTATTGGCTGTGTATGTGTAGACTAGACTAGCATCATGATATTTGTGGTAACTCTCTTTCTGAATGAGATCAGCATCAACTTCTTAACTTAATGAAATTGGGTACAATTGGGTTCCTTCCAATAACTATTGTTCTTAAATTTTTAATATTGATTCCAGGATTATGCTACAATTGATTAGCTGAGCGTAATAGCTTTAACTTTAGAGCAATCCACAGATTAGGTAACAGGATACACACTAATATTCGCTAAGAATTTTGTTCTAGCTCTGCCAACGCGGAAACAGCAACAGCATTGGAATAGCTAGAACAAAATCCGTAGTGATTATTGTTGTGGCATGTGTCCTGCTTCCTCGTCTACAGACAACTTAATAAATACTAGAGATGAATGATATCTATGGAGGTTTGAAAGTTGCTCTATATTGATTCCTCGGGTTTGCAGGCTGGAATGATATTTGTTATTCAATTTTCGATTCTGAATTTCCAACATTCTCATCATATCATAGATACCTTTCAATTAAGCATTTTGGGAAGATCAATTCCTCACCACCAAATTCGATAAACAATACGAATATTAATTATATTAGCATCTGTTTGTTATTATACCCAAAATAGATAATTATAATTTACATCATAATGTAAATTGAGATAAGTTTTAATTTTCTATCTTCCTCAATACTCAGCTAATTCAGATATTCTGCCAATGATCCAACCTTGAAAAACTTCCATCGAGCGAGAAAATAATCCGCTGGCTGGCCAGCGAAATATAGCTGCACGCGAACCGGTGTCAAGCCGCCCCGGGAGGATCTGTGTTATTTTTATTAGCCCACGTACTGCGGTTGACGTCAGTTCGTAATGGAGTTATAAAGTCCTATCGTAACCTTCGCCGAGTCTATATATCAGTAGCCGACTGTCTGTGTACCTAACGAGGCTACGAGGATTCATCATTCTTCATTTTACGATATGATGTACACACGAAACACAGAATGGCAAAATTCAAATCTAGTCTATAACAGGAAAATGGGATTGATTTTTATACGGCGGCAATGTTTCCATGGATGCTCAATTAGTGCAACGCTCAGCTTCTTTGAACCATGGAAATGCGATCGTAAAAAAAACTATGGTCGCAGAAATGATACGAAAACTGCGTTTATTGTTTGTTGCACACTATCACAATGGTATTTCGTAATAAAAGCCTGTAGTGAATTTCTGTTGTACTTGACAACAAATACCTTGATGAATATTCAAATTGAAAACCGCTGTCCACCTTCAGGCTTGTTATTGAAACCAATATAACACGTATGTCATTTCAACAAAATTACAATTTGCACGTTCACACTGCATGGAGGCTTTATAATTGAACTGAGAATGGAAGGTAAGTTGAAAACTGAAAAAAGTTTTTCCAGCTTTTATCATGAATGTGAACCATAACAAATTTTTAATAAACTGATTGATTTTTTTAAAGATTTAGTGAACATGGGAACATCATCTCGTTTTTGAGTCATTATCATTTCAAACTTAATTATGTCGTGGATCAAACTAATCTACATTCATCAGTGTTAATGGATTGTCAGACAAAAAAAAATATCAGAAACGCCGGCACGGTTTCGAAATTTAAAAACACGCATTAATATTTAGACTCGTTTAATCGGCGCTACAAGCCATATGAAGAAGACCCGCAAAATTCAACTTACGATAACGAGTTTTTGTAATTATTTACGTTTTATCAAAATTTGCCCGCACATTTAATCGTTTCGCTTCGCACTTTCACTCCTCTGCATGTTAAATGGGATTGATATTTCACTGGCACTTCCAACGCTACTCAGCAGGGGTTTGTGCTATGGTCGCCTATTTCGGGTACCATATGCAGTGCTACCAGAACTGTTTTTCTTACTTGAATAACTATTTACACGCTTTCAACAGGTGATACCGATTTCAGTAGCATAAAATCATATAAATAATTTAGCTTGCTTCGATTTGTGAAAAAAGTGTGTATTTATCAAATTCAAGTGATGACTACTAGTAAAATTGGGTCAAAAAAGATAATTAAGTCGCTGGTACTCCAGCGAAAACAGAAATCAATTTCTAAGACACTTATTTGGAATCTGAATTATGATTTGTGCACTTTTTTTATTAGGTTATGTATAGAGCTTCCATTTCCCGACGGTTTTCAGCTTCCCGGGATTCGGGAAATAAATATGAAATTTCCCGGGATCCCGGGAATATGGAAAAAAAAATAAAAAAGTGGATCATTTTTTTGTAAACAAAAGGAAAAATTGAAAAGTTTTCATACTCTTTTGATTGCATGTATATCTGTCTTAAAAGCAGTTGTCAGAAGATGCCGATTGGGTGGAGTATACCTCACTGAATCATTTGATAACTCGTCACTCAGTTTGCAACATCAGCTTCTAGTAAAAAAATTTCTTGGGTATATGTACAACTTAAATTTGGTAATTAGGATTATAATTAGGACAATATACTAAACGCATCTGCTGGAGTTACTGTCCAAAATTGGAATGCGTATCAGAACATTTCGATGGAATGTTAACTCAATGCAAACCACCTTCTTTGGTAATCTTGAATGAAATGATTGAGCTGCAATTATTTTCGATAAAATTAGAAAACATGATATATGGAATCCATTTCCGATCAGCATCATTGCGAATTAAGTATGAATCAAAATCAAGCAGATAATGGACGAAATGTGCAGCGATGGGTGAAGTCTACCATCGATTTCCTGTTACGAGCGAGTATTTGTAAATTTTACGAAATTTTGTAAATTTCACGAAATTTTGTAAATTTCACGAAATTTCGTAAATTTTACGAAATTTCGTAAATTTTACGAAATTTTGTAAATTTTACGAAATTTTGTAAATTTTACGAAATTTTGTAAATTTTACGAAATTTTGAAAATTTTACGAAATTTTGTAAATTTTACGAAATTTTGTAAATTTTACGAAATTTTGCAAATTTTACGAAATTTTGCAAATTTTACGAAATTTTGCAAATTTTACGAAATTTTGTAAATTTCACAAAATTTTGTGAATTTCACAAAATTTTGTAAATTTCACGAAATTTTGCAAATTTCACGAAATTTTGTAAATTTCCCCAAAATTTTGTAAATTTCACGAAATTTTGTAAATTTCACGAAATTTTGTAAATTTTACGAAATTTTGTAAATTTTACGAAATTTTGTAAATTTTACGAAATTTTGTAAATTTTACAAAATTTTGTAAATTTTACGAAATTTTGCAAATTTTACGAAATTTTGTAAATTTTACAAAATTTTGTAAATTTTACGAAATTTTGTAAATTTTACGAAATTTCGTGAATTTAACGAAATTTTGTGATTTTTACAAAATTTTGTAAATGTTACGAAATTTTGTAAATTTCACGAAATTTTGTAAATATCACAAAATTTTCTAAATTTCACGAAATTTTGTAAATTTCACGAAATTTTGTAAATTTCACGAAATTTTGTAAATTTTACGAAATTTTGCAAATTTTACGAAATTTGGTAAATTTTACGAAATTTTGTAAATTTTAAAATGCAAAATTTTGTAAATTTCACGAAATTTTGTAAATTTCACGAAATTTTGCAAATTTCACGAAATTTTGTAAATTTCACGAAATTTTGTAAATTTAACAAAATTTTGTAAATTTTACGAAATTTTGCAAATTTTACGAAATTTTGCAAATTTTACGAAATTTTGCAAATTTTACGAAATTTTGCAAATTTTACGAAATTTTGTTAATTTTACGAAATTTGGTAAATTTTACGAAATTTTGCAAATTTTACGATATTTTGCAAATTTTACAAAATTTTTCATTTTTTGAAATTTTACGAAATTTTGCAAATTTTACGAAATTTTGTAAATTTTACGATATTTTGTAAATTTCACGAAATTTTGTAAATTTTTTTTGTAAATTTTACGTAATTTTGTAAATTTCACAAAATTTTGTAAATTTCACGAAATTTTGTAAATTTCACGAAATTTTGCAAATTTTACGAAATTTTGTAAATTTTACGAAATTTTGTAAATTTTACGAAATTTTGTAAATTTTACGAAATTTTGTAAATTTTACGAAATTTCGTAAATTTCGCAAAATTTTCTAAATTTCACGAAATTTTGTAAATATCACGAAATTTTGTAAATTTCACGAAATTTTGTAAATTTCACAAAATTTTGCGAATTTCACGATATTTTGTAAATTTCACGAAATTTTGTAAATTTCACGAAATTTTGTAAATTTCACGAAATTTTGTAAATTTTACGAAATTTTGTAAATTTCACAAAATTTTGTAAATTATTTTAAATTTCACGAAATTTTGTAAATTTCACGAAATTTTGCACATTTCACAAAATTTTGTAAATTTTGTGAATTTTACATTTCGTAAATTTTACGAAATTTTGTGAATTTTACGAAATTTTGTAATTTTTTTTGTAAATTTTACGAAATTTTGTAAATTTTACGAAATTTTGCAAATTTCACGAAATTTAGCAAATTTTACGAAATTTTGTAAATTTTACGAAATTTTGTAAATTTTACGAAATTTTGTAAATTTTACGAAATTTTGTAAATTTTACGAAATTTTGTAAATTTTACGAAATTTTGCAAATTTTACGAAATTTTGTAAATTTCACAAAATTTTGTGAATTTCACGAAATTTTGTAAATTTCACGAAATTTTGTAAATTTCACGAAATTTTGTAAATTTCACAAAATTTTGTAAATTTCACGAAATTTTGTAAATTTTACGAAATTTTGTAAATTTCACAAAATTTTGTGAATTTTACGAAATTTTGTAAATTTCACGAAATTTTGTAAATTTTACGAAATTTTGTAAATTTCACGAAATTTTGTAAATTTCACGAAATTTTGTAAATTTCACGAAATTTTGTAAATTTCACGAAATTTTGTAAATTTCACGAAATTTTGCTAATTTCACAAAATTTTGTAAATTTCACGAAATTTTGTAAATTTCACAAAATTTTGTAAATTTCACGAAATTTTGCAAATTTCAAAAATTGTAAATTTTACGAAGTTTTGTAAATTTTACGAAATTTTGTAAATTTTACGAAATTTTGTAAATTTTACGAAATATTGTAAATTTCACGAAATTTTGTAAATTTCACGAAATTTTGTAAATTTTACAAAATTTTGCAAATTTCACGATATTTTGTAAATTTCACGAAATTTTGTAAATTTCACGAAATTTTGTAAATTTCACGAAGTTTTGTAAATTTTACGAAATTTTGTAAATTTCACAAAATTTTGTAAATTATTTTAAATTTCACGAAATTTTGTAAATTTCACGAAATTTTGCACATTTCACAAAATTTTGTAAATTTTGTGAATTTTACATTTCGTAAATTTTACGAAATTTTGTGAATTTTACGAAATTTTGTAATTTTTTTTGTAAATTTTACGAAATTTTGTAAATTTTACGAAATTTTGCAAATTTCACGAAATTTTGCAAATTTTACGAAATTTTGTAAATTTTACGAAAATTTGCAAATTTTACAAAATTTTGTAAATTTTACGAAATTTTGTAAATTTCACGAAATTTTGTAAAGTTCACGAAATTTTGTAAATTTTACGAAATTTTGGAAATTTCACGAAATTTTGTAAATTTTACGAAATTTTGTAAATTTTACAAAATTTTGTGAATTTCACGAAATTTTGTAAATTTCACGAAATTTTGCAAATTTCCCGAAATTTTGTAAATTTCACGAAATTTTGTAAATTTCACGAAATTTTGCAAATTTCACGAAATTTTGCAAATTTTACGAAATTTTGTAAATTATTTTAAATTTCACGAAATTTTGTAAATTTCACGAAATTTTGTAAATTTTACGAAATTTTGCAAATTTTACGAAAATTTGTAAATTTTACAAAATTTTGTAAATTTCACGAAATTTTGTGAATTTCACGAAATTTTGTAAATTTTACGAATTTTTGTAAATTTTACGAAATTTTGTGAATTTTACGAAATTTTGTAAATTTTACAAAATTTTGTGAATTTCACAAAATTTTGTAAATTTCACAAAATTTTGTAAATTTCACGAAATTTTGTAAATTTCACAAAATTTTGCAAATTTCACGAAATTTTGTAAATTTCACGAAATTTTGTAAATTTCACGAAATTTTGAAAATTTTACGAAATTTTGAAAATTTTACGAAATTTTGTAAATTATTTTAAATTTCACGAAATTTTGTAAATTTCACGAAATTTTGCAAATTTTACGAAATTTTGCAAATTTTACGAAAATTTGTAAATTTTACAAAATTTTGTAAATTTCACGAAATTTTGTGAATTTCACGAAATTTTGTAAATTTTACGAAATTTTGTAAATTTCACGAAATTTTGTAAAGTTCACGAAATTTTGTAAATTTTACGAAATTTTGGAAATTTCACGAAATTTTGTAAATTTTACGAAATTTTGTAAATTTTACAATATTTTGTGAATTTCACGAAATTTTGTAAATTTCACGAAATTTTGCAAATTTCCCAAAATTTTGTAAATTTCACGAAATTTTGTAAATTACACGAAATTTTGTAAATTTCACGAAATTTTGCAAATTTCACGAAATTTTGCAAAATTCACGAAATTTTGCAAATTTCACGAAATTTTGCAAATTTCACCAAATTTTCCAAATTTCACGAAATTTTGAAATTTTGTAAATTATTTTAAATTTCACGAAATTTTGTAAATTTCACGAAATTTTGCAAATTTCACGAAATTTTGCAAATTTCACGAAATTTTGCAAATTTCACCAAATTTTCCAAATTTCACGAAATTTTGCAATTTTTACGAAATTTTGTAATTTTACGAAATTTTGTATATTTTACGAAATTTTGTAAATTTTACAAAATTTTGTAAATTTTACGGAATTTTTTAAATTTTACTATATTTCGTAAATTTTTACAAAATTTTGTAAATTTTACGAAATTTTGTAAATTTTACGAAATTTTGTAAAATTTACAAAATTTTGTAAAATTTACAAATTTTGTAAATTTTACGAAATTTTGAAAATTCCACGAAATTTTGTAAATTTTACGAAATTTTGTAAATTTCACAAAATTTTGCAAATTTCACGAAATTTTGTAAATTTTACGAAATTTTGTAAATTTCACGAAATTTTGTAAATTTTACGAAATTATGTAAATTTTACGAATTTTGTAAATTTTACGAAATTTTGTAAATTTTACGAAATTTTGTAAATTTTACGAAATTTTGTAAATTTTACGAAATTTTGTAAATTTTACGAAATTTTGTAAATTTTACGAAATTTTGTAAATTTTACGAAATTTTGTAAATTTTACGAAATTTTTGTAAATTTCACGAAATTTTGTAAATTTCACGAAATTTTGTAAATTTTACGAAATTTTGTAAATTTCACAAAATTTTGTAAATTATTTTAAATTTCACAAAATTTTGTAAATTTCACGAAATTTTGCACATTTCACAAAATTTTGTAAATTTTGTGAATTTTACATTTCGTAAATTTTACGAAATTTTGTGAATTTTACGAAATTTTGTAATTTTTTTTGTAAATTTTACGAAATTTTGTAAATTTTACGAAATTTTGCAAATTTCACGAAATTTTGCAAATTTTACGAAATTTTGTAAATTTTACGAAAATTTGCAAATTTTACAAAATTTTGTAAATTTTACGAAATTTTGTAAATTTTACGAAATTTTGTAAATTTCACGAAATTTTGTAAAGTTCACGAAATTTTGTAAATTTACGAAATTTTGGAAATTTCACGAAATTTTGTAAATTTTACGAAATTTTGTAAATTTTACAAATTTTGTGAATTCACGAATTTTGTAAATTTCACGAAATTTTGCAAATTTCCCGAAATTTTGTAAATTTCACGAAATTTTGTAAATTTCACGAAATTTTGTAAATTTCACGAAATTTTGCAAATTTCACGAAATTTTGCAAATTTTACGAAATTTTGTAAATTATTTTAAATTTCACGAAATTTTGTAAATTTCACGAAATTTTGTAAATTTTACGAAATTTTGCAAATTTTACGAAAATTTGTAAATTTACAAAATTTTGTAAATTTCACGAAATTTTGTGAATTTCACGAAATTTTGTAAATTTTACGAATTTTTGTAAATTTTACGAAATTTTGTGAATTTTACGAAATTTTGTAAATTTTACAAAATTTTGTGAATTTCACAAAATTTTGTAAATTTCACAAATTTTGTAAATTTCACGAAATTTTGTAAATTTCACAAAATTTTGCAAATTTCACGAAATTTGTAAATTTCACGAAATTTTGTAAATTTCACGAAATTTTGAAAATTTTACGAAATTTTGTAAATTTTACGAAATTTTGTAAATTATTTTAAATTTCACGAAATTTTGTAAATTTCACGAAATTTTGCAAATTTTACGAAATTTTGCAAATTTTACGAAAATTTGTAAATTTTACAAAATTTTGTAAATTTCACGAAATTTTGTGAATTTCACGAAATTTTGTAAATTTTACGAAATTTTGTAAATTTCACGAAATTTTGTAAAGTTCACGAAATTTTGTAAATTTTACGAAATTTTGGAAATTTCACGAAATTTTGTAAATTTTACGAAATTTTGTAAATTTTACAATATTTTGTGAATTTCACGAAATTTTGTAAATTTCACGCAATTTTGCAAATTTCCCGAAATTTTGTAAATTTCACGAAATTTTGTAAATTACACGAAATTTTGTAAATTTCACGAAATTTTGCAAATTTCACGAAATTTTGCAAAATTCACGAAATTTTGCAAATTTCACGAAATTTTGCAAATTTCACCAAATTTTCCAAATTTCACGAAATTTTGAAATTTTGTAAATTATTTTAAATTTCACGAAATTTTGTAAATTTCACGAAATTTTGCAAATTTCACGAAATTTTGCAAATTTCACGAAATTTTGCAAATTTCACCAAATTTTCCAAATTTCACGAAATTTTGCAATTTTTACGAAATTTTGTAAATTTTACGAAATTTTGTATATTTTACGAAATTTTGTAAATTTTACAAAATTTTGTAAATTTTACGGAATTTTTTAAATTTTACTATATTTCGTAAATTTTACAAAATTTTGTAAATTTTACGAAATTTTGTAAATTTTACGAATTTTGTAAATTTTACGAAATTTTGTAAAATTTACAAAATTTTGTAAATTTCACGAAATTTTGTAAATTTTACGAAATTTTGAAATTCCACGAAATTTTGTAAATTTTACGAAATTTTGTAAATTTCACAAAATTTTGCAAATTTCACGAAATTTTGTAAATTTTACGAAATTTTGTAAATTTCACGAAATTTTGTAAATTTTACGAAATTATGTAAATTTTACGAATTTTGTAAATTTTACGAAATTTTGTAAATTTTACGAAATTTTGTAAATTTTACGAAATTTTGTAAATTTTACGAAATTTTGTAAATTTTACGAAATTTTGTAAATTTACGAAATTTTGTAAATTTTACGAAATTTTGTAAATTTTACGAAATTTTGTAAATTTTACGAAATTTTGTAAAGTTCACGAAATTTTGTAAATTTAACGAAATTTTGGAAATTTCACGAAATTTTGTAAATTTTACGAAATTTTGTAAATTTTACAAATTTTGTGAATTTCACGAAATTTTGTAAATTTCACGAAATTTTGCATATTTCACGAAATTTTGCAAATTTCACGAAATTTTGCAATTTCACCAAATTTTCCAAATTTCACGAAATTTTGCAATTTTTACGAAATTTTGTAATTTTACGAAATTTTGTATATTTTACGAAATTTTGTAAATTTTACAAAATTTTGTAAATTTTACGGAATTTTGTAAATTTTACTATATTTCGTAAATTTTACAAAATTTTGTAAATTTTACGAATTTTGTAAATTTTACGAAATTTTGTAAATTTTACGAAATTATATAAATTTTACGAAATTTTGTAAATTTCACGAAATTTTGCAAATTTCACGAAATTTTGCAAATTTCACGAAATTTTGCGAATTTCACGAATTTTGCAAATTTCACGAAATTTTGCAATTTTTACGAATTTTGTAAATTTTACGAAATTTTGTATATTTTGCGAAATTTTGTAAATTTTACGAAATTTTGTGAATTTTACGAAATTTTGTAAATTTACAAAATTTTGTGAATTTCACAAAATTTTGTAAATTTCACGAAATTTTGTAAATTTCACGAAATTCACGAAATTTTGTAAATTTCACGAAATTTTGCAAATTTCACGAAATTTTGTAAATTTCACGAAATTTTGTAAATTTCACGAAATTTTGTAAATTTCACGAAATTTTGCAAATTTCACGAAATTTTGCAAATTTCACGATATTTTACGAATTTCACGAAATTTTGCAAATTTCACGAAATTTTGCAATTTTTACGCAAATTTGTAAATTTTACGAAATTTTGTTTATTTTACGAAATTTTGTAAATTTTACGAAATTTTGTAAATTTTACGGAATTTTGTACATTTTACGAAATTTTGCAAATTTCACGAAATTTTGTAAATTTCACGAAATTTTGTAAATTTTACGAAATTTTGTAAATTTTACGAAATTTTGTAAATTTTACGAAATTTTGTAAATTTTGCGAAATTTGTAAATTTTACGAAATTTTGTAAATATTGCAAAATTTTGTAAATTTCACGAATTTTTTAAATATCACGAATTTTGTAAATTTCACGAAATTTTGCAAATTTCAAAAATTGTAAATTTACAAAGTTTGTAAATTTTACGAAATTTTGTAAATTTTACGAAATTTTGTAAATTGTAAATTTTACGAAGTTTTGTAAATTTTACGAAATTTGTAAATTTCACAAAATTTTGCAAATTTCACGATATTTTGTAAATTTCACGAAATTTTGTAAATTTCACGAAATTTTGTAAATTTACGAAATTTTGTAAATTTCACAAAATTTTGTAAATTATTTTAAATTTCACGAAATTTTGTAAATTTCACGAAATTTTGCACATTTCACAAAATTTTGTAAATTTCACAAAATTTTGTAAATTTTACGAAATTTTGCAAATTTCACGAAATTTTGTAAATTTTACGAAATTTTGTAAATTTCACGAAATTTTGTAAATTTTACGAAATTATGTAAATTTTACGAAATTTTGTAAATTTACAAAATTTTGTAAATTTTACGAAATTTTGTAAATTTTACGAAATTTTGTAAATTTTACGAAATTTTGTAAATTTTACGAAATTTTGTAAATTTTACGAAATTTGTAAATTTTACGAAATTTTGTAAAGTTCACGAAATTTTGTAAATTTAACGAAATTTTGGAATTTCACGAAATTTTGTAAATTTTACGAAATTTTGTAAATTTTACAAAATTTTGTGAATTTCACGAAATTTTTGTAAATTTCACGAAATTTTGCATATTTCACGAAATTTTGCAAATTTCACGAAATTTTGTAAATTACACGAAATTTTGTAAATTTCACGAAATTTTGCAAATTTCACGAAATTTTGCAAAATTCACGAAATTTTGCAAATTTCACGAAATTTTGCAAATTTCACCAAATTTTCCAAATTTCACGAAATTTTGAAATTTTGTAAATTATTTTAAATTTCACGAAATTTTGTAAATTTCACGAAATTTTGCAAATTTCACGAAATTTTGCAAATTTCACGAAATTTTGCAAATTTCACCAAATTTTCCAAATTTCACGAAATTTTGCAATTTTTACGAAATTTTGTAATTTTACGACATTTTGTATATTTTACGAAATTTTGTAAATTTTACAAAATTTTGTAAATTTTACGGAATTTTTTAAATTTTACTATATTTCGTAAATTTTACAAAATTTTGTAAATTTTACGAAATTTTGTAAATTTTACGAAATTTGTAAAATTTACAAAATTTTGTAAAATTTACAAAATTTTGTAAATTTTACGAAATTTTGAAAATTCCACGAAATTTTGTAAATTTTACGAAATTTTGTAAATTTCACAAAATTTTGCAAATTTCACGAAATTTTGTAAATTTTACGAAATTTTGTAAATTTCACGAAATTTTGTAAATTTTACGAAATTATGTAAATTTTACGAAATTTTGTAAATTTTACGAATTTTGTAAATTTTACGAAATTTTGTAAATTTTACGAAATTTTGTAAATTTTACGAAATTTTGTAAATTTTACGAAATTTTGTAAATTTTACGAAATTTTTGTAAATTTCACGAAATTTTGTAAATTTCACGAAATTTTGTAAATTTTACGAAATTTTGTAAATTTCACAAAATTTTGTAAATTATTTTAAATTTCACAAAATTTTGTAAATTTCACGAAATTTTGCACATTTCACAAAATTTATGTAAATTTTGTGAATTTTACATTTCGTAAATTTTACGAAATTTTGTGAATTTTACGAAATTTTGTAATTTTTTTTGTAAATTTTACGAAATTTTGTAAATTTTACGAATTTTGCAAATTTCACGAAATTTTGCAATTTTACGAAATTTTGTAAATTTTACGAAAATTTGCAAATTTTACAAAATTTTGTAAATTTTACGAAATTTTGTAAATTTTACGAAATTTTGTAAATTTCACGAAATTTTGTAAAGTTCACGAAATTTTGTAAATTTTACGAAATTTTGGAAATTTCACGAAATTTTGTAAATTTTACGAAATTTTGTAAATTTTACAAAATTTTGTGAATTTCACGAAATTTTGTAAATTTTACGAAATTTTGTAAATTTTACAAAATTTTGTGAATTTCACGAAATTTTGTAAATTTCACGAAATTTTGCAAATTTCCCGAAATTTTGTAAATTTCACGAAATTTTGTAAATTTCACGAAATTTTGCAAATTTCACGAAATTTTGCAAATTTTACGAAATTTTGTAAATTATTTTAAATTCACGAAATTTTGTAAATTTCACGAAATTTTGTAAATTTTACGAAATTTTGCAAATTTTACGAAAATTTGTAAATTTTACAAAATTTTGTAAATTTCACGAAATTTTGTGAATTTCACGAAATTTTGTAAATTTTACGAATTTTTGTAAATTTTACGAAATTTTGTGAATTTTACGAAATTTTGTAAATTTTACAAAATTTTGTGAATTTCACAAAATTTTGTAAATTTCACAAAATTTTGTAAATTTCACGAAATTTTGTAAATTTCACAAAATTTTGCAAATTTCACGAAATTTTGTAAATTTCACGAAATTTTGTAAATTTCACGAAATTTTGAAAATTTTACGAAATTTTGTAAATTTTACGAAATTTTGTAAATTATTTTAAATTTCACGAAATTTTGTAAATTTCACGAAATTTTGCAAATTTTACGAAATTTTGCAAATTTTACGAAAATTTGTAAATTTTACAAAATTTGTAAATTTCACGAAATTTTGTGAATTTCACGAAATTTTGTAAATTTTACGAAATTTTGTAAATTTCACGAAATTTTGTAAAGTTCACGAAATTTGTAAATTTTACGAAATTTGGAAATTTCACGAAATTTTGTAAATTTTACGAAATTTTGTAAATTTTACAATATTTTGTGAATTTCACGAAATTTTGTAATTTCACGAAATTTTGCAAATTTCCCGAAATTTTGTAAATTTCACGAAATTTTGTAAATTACTCGAAATTTTGTAAATTTCACGAAATTTTGCAAATTTCACGAAATTTTGCAAAATTCACGAAATTTTGCAAATTTCACGAAATTTTGCAAATTTCACCAAATTTTCCAAATTTCACGAAATTTTGAAATTTTGTAAATTATTTTAAATTTCACGAAATTTTGTAAATTTCACGAAATTTTGCAAATTTCACGAAATTTTGCAAATTTCACCAAATTTTCCAAATTTCACGAAATTTTGCAATTTTTACGAAATTTTGTAAATTTTACGAAATTTTGTATATTTTACGAAATTTTGTAAATTTTACAAAATTTGTGTAATTTTACGGAATTTTTTAAATTTTACTATATTTCGTAAATTTTACAAAATTTTGTAAATTTTACGAAATTTTGTAAATTTTACGAAATTTTGTAAATTTTACGAAATTTTGTAAAATTTACAAAATTTTGTAAATTTCACGAAATTTTGTAAATTTTACGAAATTTTGAAAATTCCACGAAATTTTGTAAATTTTACGAAATTTTGTAAATTTCACAAAATTTTGCAAATTTCACGAAATTTTGTAAATTTTACGAAATTTTGTAAATTTCACGAAATTTTGTAAATTTTACGAAATTATGTAAATTTTACGAAATTTTGTAAATTTTACGAAATTTTGTAAATTTTACGAAATTTTGTAAATTTTACGAAATTTTGTAAATTTTACGAAATTTTGTAAATTTTACGAAATTTTGTAAATTTTACAAAATTTTGTGAATTTCACGAAATTTTGTAAATTTCACGAAATTTTGCATATTTCACGAATTTTGCAAATTTCACGAAATTTTGCAAATTTCACCAAATTTTCCAAATTTCACGAAATTTTGCAATTTTTACGAAATTTTGTAAATTTTACGAAATTTTGTATATTTTACGAAATTTTGTAAATTTTACAAAATTTTGTAAATTTTACGGAATTTTGTAAATTTTACTATATTTCGTAAATTTTACAAAATTTTGTAAATTTTACGAAATTTTGTAAATTTTACGAAATTTTGTAAATTTTACGAAATTATATAAATTTTACGAAATTTTGTAAATTTCACGAAATTTTGCAAATTTCACGAAATTTTGCAAATTTCACGAATTTTGCAAATTTCACCAAATTTTCCAAATTTCACGAAATTTTGCAATTTTTTACGAAATTTTGTAAATTTTACGAAATTTTGTATATTTTACGAAATTTTGTAAATTTTACAAAATTTGTAATTTTACGGAATTTTGTAAATTTTACTATATTTCGTAAATTTTACAAATTTTGTAAATTTTACGAAATTTTGTAAATTTTACGAAATTTTGTAAATTTTACGAAATTATATAAATTTTACGAAATTTTGTAAATTTCACGAAATTTTGCAAATTTCACGAAATTTTGCAAATTTCACGAAATTTTGTAAATTTCACGAAATTTTGTAAATTTCACGAAATTTTGTAAATTTCACGAAATTTTGCAAATTTCACGAAATTTTGCAAATTTCACGATATTTTGCGAATTTCACGAAATTTTGCAAATTTCACGAAATTTTGCAATTTTTACGCAAATTTGTAAATTTTACGAAATTTTGTTTATTTTACGAAATTTTGTAAATTTTACGAAATTTTGTAAATTTTACGGAATTTTGTACATTTTACGAAATTTTGCAAATTTCACGAAATTTTGTAAATTTCACGAAATTTGTAAATTTTACGAAATTTTGTAAATTTTACGAAATTTTGTAAATTTTACGAAATTTTGTAAATTTTGCGAAATTTTGTAAATTTTACGAAATTTTGTAAATATTGCAAAATTTTGTAAATTTCACGAAATTTTGTAAATATCACGAAATTTTGTAAATTTCACGAAATTTTGCAAATTTCAAAAATTGTAAATTTTACAAAGTTTGTAATTTTACGAAATTTTGTAAATTTTACGAAATTTTGTAAATTGTAAATTTTACGAAGTTTTGTAAATTTTACGAAATTTTGTAAATTTCACAAAATTTTGCAAATTTCACGATATTTTGTAAATTTCACGAAATTTTGTAAATTTCACGAAATTTTGTAAATTTTACGAAATTTTGTAAATTTCACAAAATTTTGTAAATTATTTTAAATTTCACGAAATTTTGTAAATTTTCACGAAATTTTGCACATTTCACAAAATTTTGTAAATTTCACAAAATTTTGTAAATTTTACGAAATTTTGCAAATTTCACGAAATTTTGTAAATTTTACGAAATTTGTAAATTTCACGAAATTTTGTAAATTTTACGAAATTATGTAAATTTTACGAATTTTTGTAAATTTTACAAAATTTTGTAAATTTTACGAATTTTGTAAATTTTACGAAATTTTGTAAATTTTACGAAATTTTGTAAATTTTACGAAATTTTGTAATTTTACGAAATTTTGTAAATTTTACGAAATTTTGTAAAGTTCACGAAATTTTGTAAATTTAACGAAATTTTGGAAATTTCACGAAATTTGTAAATTTTACGAAATTTTGTAAATTTTACAAAATTTTGTGAATTTCACGAAATTTTGTAAATTTCACGAAATTTTGCATATTTCACGAAATTTTGCAAATTTCACGAAATTTTGCAAATTTCACCAAATTTTCCAATTTCACGAAATTTTGCAATTTTTACGAAATTTGTAAATTTTACGAAATTTTGTATATTTTACGAAATTTTGTAAATTTTACAAAATTTTGTAAATTTTACGGAATTTTGTAAATTTTACTATATTTCGTAAATTTTACAAAATTTTGTAAATTTTACGAAATTTTGTAAATTTTACAAAATTTTGTAAATTTTTCGAAATTATGTAAATTTTACGAAATTTTGTAAATTTTACAAAATTTTGTAAATTTTACGAAATTTTGTAAATTTTACGAAATTTTGTAAATTTTACGAAATTTTGTAAATTTGACGAAATTTTGTAAATTTTACGAAATTTTGTAAATTTTACGAAATTTTGTAAATTTTACGAAATTTTGCAAATTTTACGATATTTTGCAAATTTTACGAAATTTTGCAAATTTTACGAAATTTGCAAATTTTACGAAATTTTGTAAATTTTACGAAATTTTGTAAATTTACGAAATTTTGTAAATTTTACAAATTTTGTAAATTTTACGAAATTTGTAAATTTACGAAATTTTGTAATTTTACGATATTTTGCAAATTTTACGAAATTTTGCAAATTTTACGAAATTTTGCAAATTTTACGAAATTTTGTAAATTTCACAAAATTTTGTGAATTTCACGAAATTTTGTAAATTTTACAAAATTTTGTAAATTTTACGGAATTTTGTAAATTTTACTATTTTGTAAATTTCACGAAATTTTGTAAATTTTACGTAATTTTGTAAATTTTACTATATTTCGTAAATTTTACAAAATTTTGTAAATTTTACGAAATTTTGTAAATTTTACGAAATTTTGTAAATTTCACGAAATTTTGTAAATTTCACGAAATTTTGTAAATTTTACGAAATTTTGTAAATTCCACGAAATTTTGTAAATTTCACGAAATTTTGTAAATTTTACAAAATTTTGTAAATTTCTCGAAATTTTGTAAATTTTACAAAATTTTGCAAATTTCACGAAATTTTGTAAATTTTACGAAATTTTGTAAATGTCACGAAATTTTGTAAATTTTACGAAATTATGTAAATTTTACGAAATTTGTAAATTTTCGAAATTTTGTAAATTTTACGAATTTTGTAAATTTTACGAAATTTTGTAAATTTTACGAAATTTTGTAAATTTTACGAAATTTTGTAAATTTTACGAAATTTTGTAAAGTTCACAAAATTTTGTAAATTTTACGAAATTTTGGAAATTTCACGAAATTTTGTAAATTTCACGAAATTTTGTAAATTTTACAAAATTTTGTAAATTTCACGAAATTTTGTAAATTTACAAAATTTTGCAAATTTCACGAAATTTTGTAAATTTACGAAATTTTGTAAATTTCACGAAATTTTGTAAATTTTACGAAATTATGTAAATTTTACGAAATTTTGTAAATTTTACGAAATTTTGTAAATTTTACGAAATTTTGTAAATTTTACGAAATTTTGTAAATTTTACGAAATTTTGTAAATTTTACGAAATTTTGTAAATTTTACGAAATTTTGTAAAGTTCACAAAATTTTGTAAATTTACGAAATTTTGGAAATTTCACGAAATTTTGTAAATTTCACGAATTTTGTAAATTTCACGAAATTTTGCAAATTTCAAAAATTGTAAATTTTACGAAGTTTTGTAAATTTTACGAAATTTGTAAATTTTACGAAATTTTGTAAATTTTACGAAATATTGTAAATTTCACGAAATTTAGCAAATTTTACGAAATTTTGTAAATTTTACGAAATTTTGTAAATTTTACGAAATTTTGTAAATTTACGAAATTTTGTAAATTTTACGAAATTTTGTAAATTTTACGAAATTTTGCAAATTTTACGAAATTTTGTAAATTTCACAAAATTTTGTGAATTTCACGAAATTTTGTAAATTTCACGAAATTTTGTAAATTTCACGAAATTTTGTAAATTTCACAAAATTTTGTAAATTTCACGAAATTTTGTAAATTTTACGAAATTTTGTAAATTTCACAAAATTTTGTGAATTTTACGAAATTTTGTAAATTTCACGAAATTTTGTAAATTTTACGAAATTTTGTAAATTTCACGAAATTTTGTAAATTTCACGAAATTTTGTAAATTTCACGAAATTTTGTAAATTTCACGAAATTTTGCTAATTTCACAAAATTTTGTAAATTTCACGAAATTTTGTAAATTTCACAAAATTTTGTAAATTTCACGAAATTTTGCAAATTTCAAAATTGTAAATTTTACGAAGTTTTGTAAATTTTACGAAATTTTGTAAATTTTACGAAATTTTGTAAATTTACGAAATATTGTAAATTTCACGAAATTTGTAAATTTCACGAAATTTTGTAAATTTTACAAAATTTTGCAAATTTCACGATATTTTGTAAATTTCACGAAATTTTGTAAATTTCACGAAGTTTTGTAAATTTTACGAAATTTTGTAAATTTCACAAAATTTTGTAAATTATTTTAAATTTCACGAAATTTTGTAAATTTCACGAAATTTTGCACATTTCACAAAATTTTGTAAATTTTGTGAATTTTACATTTCGTAAATTTACGAAATTTTGTGAATTTTACGAAATTTTGTAATTTTTTTTGTAAATTTTACGAAATTTTGTAAATTTTACGAAATTTTGCAAATTTCACGAAATTTTGCAAATTTTACGAAATTTTGTAAATTTTACGAAAATTTGCAAATTTTACAAAATTTTGTAAATTTTACGAAATTTTGTAAATTTCACGAAATTTTGTAAAGTTCACGAAATTTTGTAAATTTTACGAAATTTTGGAAATTTCACGAAATTTTGTAAATTTTACGAAATTTTGTAAATTTTACAAAATTTTGTGAATTTCACGAAATTTTGTAAATTTCACGAAATTTTGCAAATTTCCCGAAATTTTGTAAATTTCACGAAATTTTGTAAATTTCACGAAATTTTGCAAATTTCACGAAATTTGCAAATTTTACGAAATTTTGTAAATTATTTTAAATTTCACGAAATTTTGTAAATTTCACGAAATTTGTAAATTTTACGAAATTTTGCAAATTTTACGAAAATTTGTAAATTTTACAAAATTTTGTAAATTTTACGAAATTTTGTAAATTTTACGAAATTTTGTAAATTTTACGAAATTATATAAATTTTACGAATTTTGTAAATTTCACGAAATTTTGCAAATTTCACGAAATTTTGCAAATTTCACGAAATTTTGCAAATTTCACCAAATTTTCCAAATTTCACGAAATTTTGCAATTTTTACGAAATTTTGTAAATTTTACGAAATTTTGTATATTTTACGAAATTTTGTAAATTTTACAAAATTTTGTAAATTTTACGGAATTTTGTAAATTTTACTATATTTCGTAAATTTTACAAATTTTGTAAATTTTACGAAATTTTGTAAATTTTACGAAATTTTGTAAATTTTACGAAATTATATAAATTTTACGAAAA